>NC_137060.1:13070196-13165316 GCF_032717465.1 Coenobita brevimanus | reverse complement strand
GATGTACGGGTTTGCTGTCTCTGTGAGATGTGGCAATGTTAGGTGTGTGTGTGTGTGGGGGGGGGTAATCACAGCAGAGCAAGCATTGTGAGGTGTGGTAGTTATGTATAAGATGTAACAATATTTATTGTGGGAGAATGAGGTGTGACTGTCTTAGGTATGGTTAAGTTAGGGGAGACAGATTCAGGCAGAGTGTGTGAAGTGTGGTAACGTGAAGTGTGGCTTTATAAGACATGTATGGAGGGTGTAACAGTTTTATGTATGGCAGTGTGATGTGCTGGAATGTGAGATTTGGGAGTAAGGTGTAACAGTGTGAAGTTTGATTATGCAAGATGTGACAGTGTGGGGTGTGGTATGACTGAGTGAGACGTGGTAATGTGATGTTGGGCATTGTCAGGTGCGACAGTGTGTCGATATGGAGTGTGCCGACAGTGTAGGGTGAGGGCAGGGAGGGTTGTAGTAGTGTGCGATGTGCGTAGTGTGATCTCAAGGCACTGTGGGGTGTGTCCATTTTGGGAAGTGGGCAGTGTGAGGTGCTGCAGTGTAAGGCACGGCAGTGTTTGGCTTGACAGTACGGTATGTGGTTTGGCAGTGTGTGGTATAACATTGTGAGACATTACAGTGACGTGTTTGTGAAGTGTGGTAGAGTGAAGGTTGAGAGTATGAGTTGTAGCAGTATGAAGTACGACAGTGTTGGCTTTAACAGTGTTAGGTGTGGCAGAATCAGATAAACCATTATCAGGTGTGGCAGTGTGGGGTTGGAGTGTAAGGTGTGGTAGTGTTGATTATGTGTGAAGTGTGGCACTGTGAGGTGCCGTGGTGTGAGTTGTGTTAACGTGAATTCCAGCAGTTATGTGTTGTGGCAGTATAAGACAAGAAAAACTGAGCTGCAGCAGTGTGAAGTCTGTCAGGGTTTCTATTGCACAGATTCAAATTTTAACTTACTGTGAATCTCCCAGCTAATGAAGCGTTATATACTGGTGTTTTAAAATTATAATATAAATATAATAGGTATTTTGCACTCTAGTTCTTTAGGTTCGTTGACTGACAAAGCATTGTATTTCCTAGTTACTAAGTATTTTGCCAAATAACCCACTCATGCACTAAGTACTATTAGATAATACGTACCATAAGGACGTTGTAGGTAGGTCCATGGGAGAGAGGGATAAAGGAGAAAGTATTAGGACTGGCATGAAAGAGAACTGAAACTACAAAAGCTATAAAGGTGACTATGATTGTCATCATAATATCCATCATTATTATCATTATCATCTTCGTCATCATCCTTATTTACTTTCTCCAACATAGTAATGGGGTGGGAAGAGATAAAGCAACTGTGCAGAAAATCCTGCTAGCGGAGTTATATATGTTTTCAAGCGCTTATCATTTCACTTCATATTCTCTTTTATTCTAACACCCCTTCCATTCACATTCATTTGACCAATCCACCTCATCTACAGACACTCCCTTCGACATTTCATCTCCTCCATACACTTTCCATCATTCCACCTCTTCCATAATTACTCCTTTCATGATGCCACATGTTCCACAAACACTCCATTCACTATTCCACCTCTTCCATAAACGTATCTTCATTATTCCACCTATATCGCACACTCCCTTTATCATTACATCTAGTTCTTGAGTCTCCTCTCCCCATTTTTCCATCAGTTTATCGTTTATCTTCATATAGTCGCTCTCAGGTGCTTCTTCCTACCTTGGGGCAGATGGGACAGCACTGGCAGGGCGGGGTGTACACGGGAACTGGGCAGGCAGGTATGAGCGCAGCGGACTACGGCACAGTCCGGAGTGCAGGCTTACATTCAGGTATATCACTGCCCACTGGATGAAGGGAGAGGAGGGCAGTGAGATATAATTTGTGTACGTTTATTTTTATCTTTACAAATACCGTTCACTGGAAGAAGGATTGAGGACTAAGACAGTGTAGGATTTTGCCAGCTTATTTTTACCGTTTTCGATGTTGGTCACTGGATGAAAAACAGTCTGTGAGACATACGATTTTTTGCAAGATTGATTTCACCTTTTCTCTATGATAATTGCGACTTTTAAAGGCAGTATATGTGCAACAAAGTTTCCCGTTTATACAAGATATTTTCATCATTCTTCGGCATATGTTTACATAGTAAAGATAGTTTGGAGGACTTTTAAGTATGTGTGTATTTATATCATCATATAATCTGGTGTTGCTTCATGAGGAGCGTCAGATCCCGGGGCTAGGCAAGTTGGTCCTGACATTTAAGATGAGCATGGCCAGTCTTATCCCTGAGTGGCATTACGTGAGCAATAAACCCCAATCACTCCTTTGACATAAACCTTCACTGGCTCAATCCGATCTGAGCCCCGAAATTACCCACTAAACTACCAGGCGCCAAAATTTGCTTATATTGTTACCCCTTGCCGTCGTAAATGATTTCCTGGTGTACAGGAAACAATTCGGCTTGCCACTCTGTGTACAGTCACCTACAGGCAGAAGGAAAAGGAAAGAATGAAGGAAAAAAAGACAGAAGAGGGAGTGTAAAGTCACCAGTAGGCAGAAGGACGAGGAAAGAATGAGGGAAAGAAAGACAGAAGAGGATGGAAAGAAAGAAGGATGCAGGAGATAACACAGTTATTATCACTTACAATGAGTTTTTAAAATATGTTTATTATCATGATCATACCGTTCATCATTATCATCATAGCCATCATCATCACCATCAGCAGCATCAGCTGCTGCAGCCCCAAAAATCTTGCCCAAAGAAAATAATGTCATTATTTCCACCATCATCATCATAAAGTTACATAAAATGAAGCTTTTCCTTAAACCTATAACATATAGAAAGATAAATAGATAGATACATAGGCTAAAGGCATAGATATAGACTACATACAGATAGATATAGACAGATTGGTAGATAACCAGATAGATAAATAGATATAGATAAGTAGACAAATATATCTATCCATATGTATCCATGTATTTATCTGCCTGTGTTTATCTGCGTATCTATCTATCTATCTAAAGACAGAGAGAGAGAGAGAGAGAGAGAGAGAGAGAGAGATGAATGGATGGTTATAAACTGAGTGATATTATGCGTCGATACACAGCTATGCTGTACACCAATAGGATATTTATTTACATTCATCATCATCATTATCTAATTCCTCACTAATTTTCACAGATGTCAGTTAACTGCAGGACATAGGAAGCTTTATACAATCAATGGTACACTTTCTTCATTACCATCATGGACACCACCACCACAATTTCATCATCATTGCAGTCTTCATTATCATTATCGTCATCAACAGCATCGTTACCATCATAGTGTCATCATCTTATTTTATGATAATTAATGGTGTGGATAGGATCCAGAGAAGGGCATATAAGCGGAACTTTCAACTGTGGTAATGGAAGTAATCCAATTGGAAGAACCTAACACATTGCACGCTTGAGCGGAAAAAGATGAAAAAAGTATTTGTCCTGTATGAGACAACCCTAGCTTGTATTAAGTATAGATGGTGGGTGTTAGCGCTGAAGTGGTGACATATGGAGGTATATGGTATGTAGGAGGACAACTGGGCCTTGGTAGGAGGCTGTGAAGCCTATGCCCAGAGTTGGAGAAAAAAAAAACACACACACACACAAATGATATAATCGGCCTCAGGGACAAATATTTGACTTTGAGCAATGACCTTACGCTCTACCGAGTAATCTCAAAATAGAATCATTGTCGTCCCGCTGAGGCAATAGTGTTTTTGTCAATGTGTGTGTGTGTGTGTGTGTGTGTGTGTGTGTGTGTGTGTGTGTGTGTGTGTGTGTGTGTGTGTGTGTGTGTGTGTGTGTGTGTGTGTGTGTGTGTCTGTGGCTGTGTCTGTGTGTTAATCACAGCAGAGCAAGCAGTGTGAGCGTGGTAGTGCAAGTTACGTATAAGATGTAACAATATTTATTGTGGGTGCATGAGGTTTGACTGTCTTAAGTATGGTTAAGTTAGGGGCGGCAGATTCAGGCAAAGAGTGTGAAGTTTGGTAACGTGATGTGTGGCTTTGTAAGACATGTATGGAGGGTGTAACAGTTTTATACATGGCAGTGTGATGTGCTGGAATGTGAGATTTGGCAGTAAGGTGTAACAGTGTGAAGTATGATTATGCAAGATGTGACAGTGTGGGGTGTGGTATGACTTAGTGCGACGTGGTAATATGGTGTGGGGCATTGTGAGGTGCGACAATTTGTCGATATGGAGTGTGCCGACAGTGTAGGGTGAGGGCAGGGAGGGTTGTAGTAGTGTGCGATGTACGTAGTGTGATCTCTGGGCACTGTGGGGTGTGTCCATTTTTTGAAGAGGGCAATGTGAGGTTCGGCAGTGTAAGGCACGGCAGTGTTTGGCTTGACAGTACGGTATGTGGTTTGTCAGTGTGTGGTACGACATTGTGTGGCATTACAGTGACGTGTTTGTGAAGTGTGGTAGAGTGAAGGTTGAGAGTATGAGTTGTAGCAGTATGAAGTATGACAGTGTTGGCTTCAACAGTGTTAGGTGTGGCAGAATCAGATTAACCAGTGGGGTTGGTGGAGGATTAGTGCCCTTCCCTGTAAAACAATTAACTCTAAGCCCTTGGCCACCCCGTTTGGGATACATGGCGTCTGGCAATGAATGAATGAAATGAAGATGTGGCAGAGTGGGGTTGGAATGTGAGGTGCGGTAGTGTTGATTATATGTGAAGTGTGGCACTGTGAGGTGCCGTGGTGTGAGTTGTGTTAACGTGAATTCCAGCAGTTATGTGTTGTGGCAGTATAAGACAAGAAATGTTGAGCTGCGGCAGTGTGAAGTCTGTCAGGGTTTCTATTGCGCAGTTCAGATTATAACTTACTGTGAGTCTTAGTTAGTGAAGAGTTATATACTGGTGTTTTAAAATTATAATCTAAATATATAGGTATTTTACACTCAAGTTCTTTAGGTTCGTTGATTAACAAAGCATAGTATTTTCTAGTTACTAAGTATTTTGCCAAATAACCCACTCATGCACAAGGTACTATTAGATAATACGTACCATAAGGACGTTGTAGGTAGGTCCATGGGAGAGAGGGATAAAGGAGAAAGTATTAGTACTTGGATGAATGAGAACTGAAACTACAAAAGCTATAAAGGTGACTATGATTGTCATCATAATATGCATCATTATTATCATTATCATCTTCGTCATCATCCTTATTTACTTTCTCCAACATGGTAATTGGTTGGGAAGAGATAAAGCAACTGTGCAGAAAATCCTGCTGGCGGAGTTATACATGTTTTCAAGCGCTTTATCATTTCACTTCATATTCTGTTTTATTCTAATCCCCTTCCATTCACATTCATTTGACCAATCCACCTCTTCTACCCACACTCCCTTCGAAATTTCATCTCCTCCATACACTTTCCATCATTCCACCTCTTCCATAATTACTTCTATCATGATACCACCTGTTCCACAAACACTCCTTTCACTATTCCACCTCTTCCATAAACGTATCTTCATTATTCCACCTATATCGCACACTCCCTTTATCGTTACATCTAGTTCTTGAGTCTCCTCTCCCCATTCTTCCATCAGTTTATCGTTTATCTTCATATAGTCGTTCTCAGGTGCTTCTTCCTACCTTGGGGCAGATGGGGCAGCACTGGCAGGGCGGGGTGTACACTGGAACTGGGCAGGCAGGTATAGCGCAGCGGACTACGGAACAGTCCAGTGGAGGCTTACATTCAGGTATGTCCTGCCCACTGGATGAAGGAGAGAGGCGGTGAGATAGAATTTGTGTACATTTATTTTTATCTTTACAAATACAGTTCACTGGAAGGAGAGAAAAAAATGGGAGAAATGGAGTTTCCCCGAGCTAAGCCCTGTATTGGACTATATATCCCCGCTAGGGTTACAGGAGCGAGCTACCACTCCCGGCACGGCAGCCCAGGCGAGGCTCGAACTCGCAATCCCCCGATTACGAGTCCGGCGCGCTACCACTGTGCTACCGCGCGCCCCCCACTGGAAGGAGAGAGGCCTAAGACAGTGTAGGATTTTCCTAGCTTATTTTTACCGTTTTCGATGTTCGTCACTGGATGAATAACAGTCTGTGAGACATACGATTTTTTGCTAGATTGATTTCACCTTTTTTCTGTGATAATTGCGACTTTTAAAGGCAGTATATGTGCAACAAAGTTTCCCGTTTTTACAAGGTATTTTCATCATTCTTCGGCATATGTTTACATAGCAAAGATAGTTTGGAGAACTTTTAAGTATGTGTGTATTTATATCATCATATAATCTGGTGTTGCTTCATGAGGAGCGTCAGATCCCGGGGCTAGGCAAGTTGGTCCTGACATTTAAGATGAGCATGGCCAGTCTCACTCATCCCTGAGTGGCATTACGTGAGCAATAAACCCCAATCACTCCTTTGATATAAACCTTCACTGGCTCAATCCGATTGGAGCGCCGTAATTACCCACTAAACTACCAGACGCCAAAATTTGCTTATATTGTTACCCCGTGCCGTCGTAAATGATTTCCTGGTGTACAGGAAACAATTCGGCTTGCCACTCTGTGTACAGTCACCTACAGGCAGAAGGAAAAAGAAAGAACAAAGGAAAAAAAGACAGAGGGAGTGTAAAGTCACCAGTAGGCAGAAGGACGAGGAAAGAATGAAGGAAAGAAAGACAGAAGAGGATGGAAAGAAAGAAGGATGCAGGAGATAACACAGTTATTATCACTTACAATGAGTTTTTAAAATATGTTTATTATCATGATCATACCGTTCATCATTATCATCATAGCCATCACCATCACCATCAACAGCATCAGCTGCTGCAGCCCCAAAAATCTTGCCCAAAGAAAATAATGTCATTATTTCCACCATCATCATAAAGTTACATAAAATGAAGCTTTTCCTTAAACCTATGACATATAGAAAGATAAATAGATAGATACATAGGCTAAACGCATAGATATAGGCTACATACAGATAGATATAGACAGATAGGTAGATTAACAGATAGATAGATATAGATAAGTAAACAAATATATCTATCCATATTTATCCATGTATTTATCTACCTGTCTTTATCTGCGTATCTATCTATCTATCTAGAGAGAGAGAGAGAGAGAGAGAGAGAGAGAGAGAGAGAGAGAGAGAGCGAGAGAGAGAGATGAATGGATGGTTATAAACAGTGATATTATGCGTCGATACACAGCTATGCTTTACACTAATAGGATATTTATTTCCGTTCATCATCATCATTATCTAATTCCTCACTAATTTTCATAGAAGTCAGTTGACTGCAGGACATAGCAAGCTTTATACAATCAATTGTACACATTCGTCATTACCATCATGGACACCACCACCACAATTTCATCGTCATTGCAGTCTTCATTATCATTATCGTCATCAACAGCATCGTCTCCATCATAGTGTCATAATCTTATTCTCTGATAATTAATGGTGTGGATAGGATCCAGAGAAGGGCATATAAGCGGAATTTTCAACTGTGGTAATGGAAGTAATCCAATTGGAAGAACCTAACACATTACACGGCTGAGCCGGAAAAGATGAAAAAAGAATTTGTCCTGTATGAGACAACCCTAGCATGTATTAAGTATAGATGGTGGGTGTTAGCGCTGAAGTGGTGACATATAGAGGTGTATGGTATGTAGGAGGACAACTGGGCCTTGGTAGGAGGCTGTGAAGCCTATGCCCAGAGTTGGAGAAAAAAAAATACACACACAAATGATATAATCGGCCTCACGGACAAATATTTGACTTTGAGCAATGACCTTTACGCTCCACCGAGTAATCTCAAAATAGAATCATTGTCGTCCCGCTGAGGCGATAGTGTTTTTGTCAATTTGTGTGTGTGTGTGTGTGTGTGTGTGTGTGTGTGTGTGTGTGTGTGTGTGTGTGTGTTAATCACAGCAGAGCAAGCAGTGTGAGGTGTGGTAGCGCAAGTTATGTATAGGATGTAACAATATTTATTGTGGGAGAATGAGGTGTGACTGTCTTAGGTATGGTTAAGTTAGGGGAGGGAGATTCAGGCAAAGAGTGTGAAGTTTGGTAACGTGATGTGTGGCTTTGTAAGACATGTATGGAGGGTGTAACAGTTTTATACATGGCAGTGTGATGTGCTGGAATGTGAGATTTGGCAGTAAGATGTAACAGTGTGAAGTATGATTATGCAAGATGTGACAGTGTGGGGTGTGGTATGACTGAGTGCGACGTGGTAATATGGTGTGGGGCATTGTGAGGTGCGACAATTTGTCGATATGGAGTGTGCCGACAGTGTAGGGTGAGGGAAGGGAGGGTTGTAGTAGTGTGCAATGTGCGTAGTGTGATCTCTGGGCACTGTGGGGTGTGTCCATTTTGGGAAGTGATCAGTGTGAGGTGCTGTAGTGTGATGCACGGCAGTGTTTGGCTTGACAGTACGGTATGTGGTTTGGCAGTGTGTGGTATGACTTGTGTGGCATTACATTGACGTGTTTGTGAAGTGTGGTAGAGTGAAGGTTGAGAGTATGAGTTGTAGCAGTATGAAGTATGACAGTGTTGGCTTTAACAGTGTTAGGTGTGGCAGAATCAGATTAACCATTATCAGGTGTGGCAGTGTGGGGTTGGAGTGTGAGGTACGGCAGTGTTGATTATGTGTCAAGTGTGGCACTGTGAGGTGCCGTGGTGTGAGTTGTGTTAACGTGAATTCCAGCAGTTATGTGTTGTGGCAGGATAAGACAAGAACAAATTGAGCTGCAGCAGTGTGAAGTCTGTCAGGGTTTGTATTGCACAGTTCAGATTATAACTTACTATGAATCTCAGATAGTGAAGCGTTATATACTGGTGTTTTAAAATTATAATCTAAATATATAGGTATTTTACACTCAAGTTCTTTCGGTTCTGTGTTTAACAAAGCATAGAATTTCCAGGTTACCAAGTATTTTACCAAATAACCCATTCATGCACAAAGTACTTTTAGATAATACGTACCATAAGGACGTTGTAGGTAGGTCCGTGGGAGAGAGGGATAAAGGAGAAAGTATTAGTACTGGGATGAAAGAGAACTGAAACTACAAAAGCTATAAAGGTTGACTATGAGTGTCATCATAATATCCATCATTATTATCATTATCATCTTCGTCATCATCCTAATTTACTTTCCCCAACATAATAATGGGGTGGGAAGAGATAAAGCAACTGTGCAGAAAATCCTGCTAGCGGAGTTATATGTTTTCAAGCGCTTATCATTTCACTTCATATTCTCTTTTATTCTAACATCCCTTCCATTCACATTCATTTGACCAATCCACCTCTTCTTCAGTAGAGGAGTTTGGAAGGGTGTGTGAAAGGAGGAAATTGAAAGTAAATGAGAATAAGAGTAAAGTGATGAAGTGTACGAGGTTGATAGATGGTAGGGGGATGAATATAGTTTTGAATGGTGAGTTGCTTGAGGAGGTAGATTGTTTTAAATATCTAGGGTCACATGTTGCTGTGGATGGAAGAATAGATGCTGAAGTGAAGTTTAGAATAAATGAAGTAGGAAAGGTGCTGGGAGGAATGAAAAAAGTGTTTAAATGTCGTTCGCTTAGAGTGGATGTAAAGAGAAGGCTGTATGAGGGTGTTGTGGTACCGACTGCATTATATGGGTCTGAAACATGGAATATGGGTGTAGCAGAGAGGAAAAGTTTGAATGTAATGGAGATGAGATGTCTGAGGAGTATGTGTAGAGTGACGCGTATGGATCGGGTGCGAAATGATGAAGTGCGAAGGAGAACTGGAGTTGTTCGGGAGATGGCTGGTAGAGTTGAGCAGAGGGTGTTGCAATGGTTTGGGCATATGGAGAGAATGGATAATGAGCGATTGGTGAAAAAGATAACTAGATCTGATGTGAGAGGTGTAAGGCTGAGAGGAAGACCACGAATAGGATGGATGGACAGTGTGAAGAGAGCGCTGGATGCGAGAGGGATGTCTGTTGAGCAAGGAAGAGTGGCTGTGCGTGACAGAAATAAATGGAGAGAAATTGTGAATGAATAAGTGATGACGCAGCCCTGAGGGGATATTCTCGCGCATTTGGTCTGATCAGCTAGTCAGGTCAGGTGCGGGTAAGGGGATGGGTCTGTTATGATGTGGTAGGGGTAAACCAGTTCTGCTGTCGGGCCCTGCTGCGGATGTCACTGATTGCATTGCCCAGTTGACCCTTGTGCGGTGTGGTGCGGTGAGGATCTGTCCGTTCTCCCCTTTGGGGCTAAGATGCGAATGAATGTGTTTGAATGGATGAGTAAATGGAGAGTGAGTCGTCCTGTCTCGGCTACCTCCCTTTCCTTGGGGGAAGCAGCCTAGGTATATAGATAGATAGATAGACCTCTTCTACAGACACTCTCTTCGACATTTCATGTCCTCCCCTAGTGGCGGACACTTTCCATAATTTCACCTCATCCATAATTACTCCTTTCATCATGCCACCTCTTCCACAAACACTCCTTTCACTATTCCACCTCTTCCATAAACGTATCTTCATTATTCCACCTATATCGCACACTCGCTTTATCGTTACATCTAGTTCTTGAGTCTCCTCTCCCCATTCTTCCATCAGTTTATCGTTTATCTTCATATAGTCGTTATCAGGTGCTTCTTCCTACCTTGGGGCAGATGGGGCAGCACTGGCAGGGCGGGGTGTACAGAGGAACCGGGCAGGTAGGTATAGCGCAGCGGACTACGGCACAGTCCAGTGCAGGCTTACATTCAGGTTTTTCCTGCCCACTGGATGAAGGAGAGAGGCGGTGAGATAACATTTGTGTACGTTTATTTTTATCTTTACAAATACCGTCCACTGGAAGAAGGAGAGAGGACTAAGACAGTGTAGGATTTTGCCAGCTTATTTTTACCGTTTTCGATGTTGGTCACTGAATGAATAACAGTCTGTGAGACATACGATTTTTTACAAGATTGATTTCACCTTTTCTCTATGATAACTGCGACTTTTAAAGGCAGTATATATGCAATAAAGTTTCCCGTTTTTACAAGGTATTTTCATCATTCTTCAACATATGTATATATAGCAAAGATAGTTTGGAGGACTTTTTAAAGTATGTATGTATTTATATCATCATCTAATCTGGTGTTGCTTCATGAGGAGCGTCAGATCCCGGGGTTAGGCAAGTTGGTCCTGACATTTAAGAAGAACATGGCCAGTCTCACTCATCCCTGAGTGGCATTACGTGTGCAATAAACCCCAATCACTACTTAGATATAAACCTTCACTGGCTCAATCCGATTGGAGCGCCGTAATTACCCACTAAATCACCAGGCGCCAAAATTTGGTTATATTGTTACCCCGTGACTTAGTAAATGATTTCCTGGTGTATAGAAGACAGTTTGGCTTGCCAGTCAGTATACAGTTACCCACAGGCAAAAGGAAAAGGAAAGAATGAAGGAAAAAAAGACAGAACAGGGATTGTAAAGTCACCAGCAGGCAGAAGGACGAGGAAAGAATGAGGGAAAGAAAGACAGAAGAGGATGGAAAAACAATTTGCAAAATATGTTCATTATCATAATCATAGCGTTCATCATTATCATCATAGCCATCACCATCACCATCAGCAGCATCAGCTGCTGCAGCCTCTAAAATCTTGTCCAAAGAAAATAATATCAGTATTTCCACAACATCATCATAAAGTTACATAAAAAGAAGCTTTTCCTTAAACCTATAACATATAGAAAGATAAATAGATAGATACATAGGCTAAACGCATAGATATAGGCTACATACAGATAGATATAGACAGATAGGCAGATAAACAGATAGATAAATAGATATAGGTAAGTAGACAAATATATCTATCTATATTTATCCATGTATTTAACTACCTATCTTTATCTGCGTATCTATCTATCTATCTACAAAGAGAGAGAGAGAGAGAGAGAGAGAGATGAATGGATGGTTATAAACAGTGATATTATGCGTCGATACACAGCTGTGCTGTACACCAATAGGATATTTATTTACATTCATCATCATCATTATCTAATTCCTCACTAATTTTCACATAAGTCAGTTGACTGCAGGACAAAGGAAACTTTATACAATCAATTGTACACTTTCTTCATTACCATCATGGACACCACCACTACAATTTCATCATCACTGCAGTCTTCAATATCATCATCATCATAGTGACGTCATCTTATTTTCTGATAATCAATGGTGTGGATAGGATCCAGAGAAGGGCATATAAGCAGAATTATCAACTGTGTTAATGGAAGTGATCCTTAACACATTGCAAGCTTAAGCAGAATAAGATGAAAAAAGTATTTGTCCTGTATGAGACAGCCCTAGCATGTATTGAGTATAGATGGTGGGTGTTAGCGCCGAAGTGGTGACATAAAGAGGTGTATGGTATGTAGGAGGACTACTGGGCCTTGGTAGCAGGCTGTGAAGTCTATGCCCAGGGTTGGAGAAAAAAAAATAAATAAATAAAAAAAAAAATGATATAAACGACCTCAGGGACAAATATTTGACTTTGAGCAATGACCTTACGCTCCACCGAGTAATCTCAAAATAAAATCATTGTCGTCCCGCTGAGGCAATAGTGTTCTTGTCAATGTGTGTGTGTGTGTGTGTGTGTGTGTGTGTGTGTGTGTGTGTGTGTGTGTGTGTGTTGGTAAAATATTTCATAAAAGTTGTCAATAAAATTTCAGCAAACCTTCAGGAAATAGGAACTCTGGGGATGTGCAGAAGTCTATTACTTTTGACGAGAATTTGACCAAAGATGGCCCAATGCTGACCGCGATATATATATTTTTTTAATATGCTCGCCGCCATATATATTTTTAATATGGAATGGCTTTATTTTGATGCTCAATGATTAAATTGCTTTGAGTTTTACTACTTTTCTTCAAAATTGTTTTGAGGATTGCTTGGACCTTAGCCACCATGTTTTGGTGGACGATTAGCATTCTGGCCCCGGATACTTTTGTTCCACTGCATCCTTTCTTGGTCCACAGTCACAGTCCCAAGTTTGGTCCACATTAGATGAAAACTGCTTAAGCTGATGTTACTGTGTATATATGACTTTTGACGTAATGCTTTCAAAATCGCTCCCAGTCGACTGAGAACGGTTTGACCCACATGGTCGAGCCTTTCACCTTGCTCTATGACTAATGGTTCTATAATCCTGTTCGGTCTCTACTGTATAGCCTTGCCTTCCCTTCAACGCTTTCACCAATTACGAATGAAAACTTTTAAGGTGACTCTTTAATGTGACCTTGACCGACTTAAATGTCTCACAAAAAAGGTCAACCTCTTGTCTAACCCTCAACCCTTACACCAATTTGGATTC
Source organism: Coenobita brevimanus (assembly GCF_032717465.1). Taxonomy (NCBI): domain Eukaryota; kingdom Metazoa; phylum Arthropoda; class Malacostraca; order Decapoda; family Coenobitidae; genus Coenobita; species Coenobita brevimanus. Next base: position 13,151,969 of record NC_137060.1, on the reverse strand, counting down.
AAAATCGATCAGAAGCGTTTGAGTTATGCTTTTCACACACACACAGACACACACACATTGAGACATGCAATGTAATCCCGAGCGTTTAGTGTATTAAGAGATAGATAGAGAGAGAGAGAGAGAGACTCACGCTGTCAGATAAGGTACAGCCACCGCCACCACTAACAACACCAGCACAAAGCGAGCCCCAACCATTGTCACCGCAGCACAGTCTGAAACACAAAATACTGTCACTTAGGCACATTAGTAACATGACTTTTTAAAGATATTTTGCTCATACTTGGCAACCATTTTTATTAGTTGGATTCATCCTCAGCGGAAGATCTTGAAACTTTCATTAGGAGGTACTTTTTTATATTTATCACCAAACGATAATGTTAAACTTTTCGAACTGAAAAGGTTAGGCAAATCCTTTAATAACCCTGTTCACTACATCTGGAACTCGTACAAGCTTAATAAATCTGTCTGGTAGAAATAAAAGTAATATTGAAATGATCCTCCTGTTGAAGGATTAATGAAGATTATTTCGAACCTCTCCAATGTCACAGATTCTCCATAGTTAAATAGAGTGGTAGGGATATGGTAAGGACAAAAAGGCTAAAGCGCAGAGAAAAGCTTGAGCCATTCCTTATTGCACCTTCCTTTTTTATTTTATTCTCGCTACAAGCAATGTTATTCAGCTTTCAGAAGACGTCTGATTGGAATGTGGATAAAATTAGGAAGGTAGACTATGGTGGCATCAAGGAAGGGGAAATTAGGATAGGCTGTCAAGCAGAAGGGAAGAAAAGTAGGCAAATGTGAAAGAAAGAAGACAGTGGGAAAAATAGGCAAGCAGGATAATGGAAGGCATTCAAAAAAGTATACTGTTTTGGTAGGGAGGAAGAAAAGGAAAGGTAAGTGCTAGGCTGGCAGAATGGAAGGAATAGGTCATTGGCAGGCAATATGAATGGAAGGCTAGACAGGCAGGATGAATGTAGCTAAAAAAGTGGGATAAACAAGAATTAAGTGAACTGGAGAAGCAAAAGAACGAGGCGGTAAAGAGCGAAGAAAACGGGGATTGGAGCCAAACAGTTAACCAGGAGAGTACGTAAGCTACGCAGACAAGTTGGATGGTAAGATAGACAAGAACAAAGATGGGAGGAGGTTAAAATACAAGGAAAGAGGAAAACTATCTATCTGTATCTATATACCTAGGCTACTTCCCCCAAGGAAAGGGAAGTAGCCGAAACAGGACGACACACTCCCCATTTACTCATCCATTCAAACACATTCATTCGTATCTTAGCCCTAAAGGGGAGAAGGGACAGATCCTCACTTCACCACACCGCACAAGGGTCAATTGTGCAGTGCAATCAGTGACATCCGCAGCAGGTCCCGACAGCAGAGCTGGTTTACCCCCGCCACATCATAATAAACCCATCCCCTTACCCACACCTGACCTGACTAGCTGATCAGACCAAATGCGGGAGAATATCCCCTCAGGGCTGCATCATCATTTATTCATTCACAATTTCTCTCCATTTATTTCTGTCATGCACAGCCAGTCTTCCTTGCTCAACAGACATCCCTCTCACATCCAGTGCTCTCTTCACACTCTCCATCCATCCTATTCGTGGTCTCCCTCTCAGCCTTACACCTCTCACATCAAATCTAGTTATCTTTTTCACCAATCGCTCATTATCCATTCTCTCCATATGCCCAAACCATCGCAACACCCTCTGCTCAACTCTATCAGCCATCTCTCAAACAACTCCGGTTCTCCTTTGTACATCATCATTTCATACTCGATCCATACACATCACTCCACACATACTCCTCAGACACCTCATCTCCACTACATTCAAACTTTTCCTCTCTGCTACACCCATATTCCATGTTTCAGCTCCATATATCGCAGTCGGTATCACAACACCCTCATACAGCCTTCTCTTTACATCTATTCTAAGCGAATGACATCTAAACACCTTTTTCATTCCTCCCAGCACCTTTCCTACTTCATTCATTCTAAACTTCACTTCTGCATCTATTCTTCCATCCACAGCAACATGTGACCCTAAATATTTAAAACACTCTACCTCCTCAAGCAACTCACCATTCAAAACTATATTCATCCCCTTACCATCTACCCACCTCGTACACTTCATCACTCTACTCTTATTCTCATTTACTTTCAATTTCTTCCTTTCACACTCCCTTCCAAACTCCTCTACCAACTGTCTCAATCTCTCCTCTGAATCATCCACCAGTGCAGTATCATCTGCAAACAGCAGCTGCTTCAGATTCCACTCTTCACCATCAACATTCACCAGACTCAGACCTCCACCTAAAACTCTTGCATTCACCTCCCTTACAACACCATCCATATTAATATTAAACAACCAAGACGACATCACACATCTCTGTCGCAACCCCACTCTCACAGGAAACCAATCACTCACAGCATTTCCCACTCTTACACACGCTCTACTATTTACATAAAAACTCTTAACCCCTTTTAGTAATCTACCATCAAGTCCATACAATCTTAAAACAGTCCAAAAAGCCTCCCTATCAATTCTATCATACGCTTTCTCTAAATCCATGAGTGCCCAAAACACATCCTTGCCTTTCGTTAAATACTTTTCACACACTTGTCTCACCGCAAACACCTAATCCACGCATCCTCTCCCTCTCCTAAAGCCACACTGCTCATCACCAATCACTCCCTCTGTCCCCTCTCTAACTCTCATAATTAACACTCTACCATACACCTTACCTACAACACTCAAGAGATTTATACCTTTAAAGCTAGTACATTCATACTTATTACCCTTGCCTTTATACAATGGGACCACACAAGCACTTGCCCAGTTAACTGGCACCATACCTTTCACAAAGCACACTTTCAACAATCTTACTAACCAGTCAACAATAGTCACTCCACCACCCTTCAGGCATTCCACAGCACATCCACCCATACCTACAGCTTTCCCTGTTTTCATCTCCTTTACTGCCTTCTCCACTTCCTCCTTCGTGATCGAGGAATCATTCAAGTCTCCTAACACATTTTTTCCTTGCACCCTTCCATCAACCACAATCTCAGCTGCCCCTTCCTCATCTGCATTTAACAGTCTTTCAAAATACTCTGCCCATCTCTTCCTTACTGCATCCAACTCATTTAACATCTTTCAATCCTCTGCTTTTACTCGCTCTTCCTTCCCAGACTCTCCCTTTCGCACCCTTTTCACCTCCTTCCAGAACATTTTCTTATTCTGTTGAAAATTCTCAGTCAGCCGCCTACCCCACCTCTCATCTGCTGCCACTTTAACATCACGCACAGCCCTTCTCCCCCTATTCCTCTTTTCCTTATACCTCTCATATGACACCTCATGCTTCCTCTGCAGCCACACTTCATATGCACGTCTCTTCTCAGCTACAGCCATACTTACTTCTTTGCACCACCATTCACTTCCTTTTCTTATACCACCACCCACACGTCTCACACCACACATCTCTTCTGCATGCCCCACCACAGCACTCTTAAACAACTGCCATTCCTCCTCCACACTGCCATTTTCCTGATCTTTCACTGCATTCCACTCATCTTTCAATTTCTCCTGATACTCTATGATTTTCTCTCTTTTATCCAACTCACTCACTTTCAAAACCTCCATGCCACACCTAACCCTCCTAGCTCTCACCCATCTCTTACCTACTCTTTACCTTCCACCAGTTAGTGGTCAGACATACCTCCACCCTCCCCTCTCAGAACTCTCACATCCAACAATCTTCCTATTACATTCCTGGACACAACCACATAATCCATCAAAGCTCTTTCAACAACCCTTCCACCCTCCTGTCTCACCCATGTATACTTACAAATATCTTTCTTCTCACACAGCGTATTTCCAATCACCATCTCTCGCTCAACGCACATCCCTATCATTCGTTCCCCATTTTCATTTCTTCTGGGCATACCAATGATACCAACTACACCTTCAAATGCTACATTTCCCACTCTACCATTCAGATCTCCCATCATTACCACATTCACATTCGCTCCAAAACTCTACAGACACTCATCAACATCATTCCAGAAATACTCCCTCTCTTCCTCATCCCTTTCACTACCAGGCCCAAATGCACTCACAAACATCCACAACTCACGTTCAAGATTCGCTTTCACCCACATCAGTCTCGATGACATCTCCTTCCATTCAGTCACACACTGCTGTATTTCCGGACTCACTAACAAGGCCAACACTCTCGATAAAATGGAAGATTGGTAAGCAGTGAACTGACAGGGGGTAGGGGGACAGATGTAAAAGAAAGATGAATGGGTAAAACACTGCCCAGGATTGATAGAAATAAATTAGGAAGGTAGGTTCAGCAGGATGGAAGGACAATGAGCTAGGAAGAAAGGAGGATGTATGAAGAGGAGAATAAGATCCAAGAAGACAAGGTGAAAAAAAAAAAAAATGAATGTATTATAAGCTAGGTTTAGCCCAACCGGAGGCAAATAAGTTAAATAGGCAGAGAGGGAGGGAAGAAAATAGTCCATATGTCTGAGTCAATCCATCATAGATCAACAATTCCCCTAGCTGGCAAAGTAAAACTTTGATAGGAGGGAAGACAAGGATACAAGAAAACAGCAAGGAAGAACGGAATGGAGAGTTGACAAGGTATGTATGATGAAGAGCAGGTAGGCAGGTAGAAGGGAGGAAAACAAATGCAGTGAAGAACAGCGAACAATAAAACAAGAAAAACTGTGTGACAAAGTGGAAGCTCTGATGTTCCTAATTATTTACAAAATCTGAATTAAGCGTCACTCGTGGGTCATTAACTCTAATAAAAGGTCTTAAAACTGCACCAAAGTTAAGCAGATGTTGCAACAGGACCAGCAAGGTTCAAACGTGTTGGCCAGTGTGGAAACTCGTTCTGTGAGCCCAAGATGCTCAAAGGCATTACTTTTTTTTTTTTTTTTTTTTTTTTTTTTTTTTTTTAAGGAACAATAACGCTCAACTCATTTTAACAAAATGTATAACTACCCTCTCTCCATCATGAATTCTCCGCTTTAATAAGAGATTAATACTAAAGTATGGTGCTAGTCACGAAGAAGCATTATGGAAAGAATTATGGTGCCATAATATTGTCTTATTCAGTCATCAAAGTAAGTGAAGTAACTTTCAAAAGGACGAAAATGTCAGCAGGCTAAAGTGAATGAAAGGAAGTACGAATGAACATTGGACTTACAATCTTTGACCACGGAAACGTCTTATTCTTTTCAGTTTTGGTAACTGCGAAAGATTTTTTTACTAGGAAGTTTTTAATGGTTACATCAAAGCTCTCCAGTTTCGTAGTCTCTTCATATCTGTAAAACAACGTCTGGTGGTATTAAGGAAACTGTAAAAATGAACTAACGGCATCGGATGTATCGAGGGAATATTCTCTTGTAATTTATGCCATTCTCATATGGACATAGTTTGAATAAATAACATATGAAAAAAAAAAAAATACTGCCAGACTGTGTCAGATGTGCTACTGAGCTTTCTACCCTGACAAGAATACGACCCAAGGAATCCATCTTGAGTACGACACTCAACCGTCGTTTAGCATTCTGTTCCCTGTTTTTAGTTGTACGAAAGGAACAGGGAGAACTACAGTAAATATGATATAATCCGAACATATCGTGGTCTGCCAGGAAATTAACAAAGAAAAGAAAAAAAGAAAATAATCAGTTGTTCTTTCCACTGTAAACATAAATACCATTTCATCCAAAGACCTTGTGGTTCACCCGGAAATCGAACTTTTGGATCTTATAGTTGCTCGCCGAGTATATTATCGCAACTATCACCGTCATTGCTTTATATATATATATATATATATATATATATATATATATATATGTGTGTGTGTGTGTGTGTGTGTGTGTGTGTGATATCGCGGGTGCGAAGGGGTGGTGGTGGTGGTGCACTAGCATAAACATGGCCCACAGCTGAAAAATCCTGAGTCCAATTCCTAGGTTGACCACGGTAGCTTTCGGCATTATCCCTTTACCCCACTCACTTCATATATTGGGCAGAAATAGAAACTAGATCTGTAAATCGACATTCGCGTGTTGTACCTTGAGGAAAATTATGTACTCCGGAAGCTATATTTGTCGTTAACAATTGGCTATACTTTATAAAAATTTACATCTTGCTCTCGAGAAAAGAACGATGCCAATAAATACCTGGACTATAAGAGAGCGATGTACACCTTCCCGCTGTTTCCGTGGCACTGATGACGGTCTCACACCAGTGCTGCCAGATAAAGCTGCCAGAAGTTCCCTAGATTCACCTACAAAATTTCCCTGTTTAGTCCTTTATTTCCCTGTTACCTTTATGTTGATATATATATATATATATATATATATATATATATATATATATATATATATATTTAGATATATATATATATATTTATATTTATACCGGTATATACACTATTATAATCTTATCATCAATGTAAACTCTTATTGTTCATTACATACCTTAAAAAACAGCTATTCCTGCTGAAAATCACTCGTTTTATACATGTCAGCTGTCATAAGCTCCAAGTGGAATGGTGTTGTTTCAAAGTTGTAAGCTGATGAAGTTTCAAGTGTTCTTGGCATGAAACATTCCATTTAATGCTTCTGTGTTCAGTGAATTTCTAACTTTGGTTTTCATTAGGTCCACTTTAGAAAACACCCTTCGAACACTTGCACTGGAATGAGGCAAACACGGCAATTTTTTCATTAATTTTCCAAGAAGTGGAAATAATGGTGTATCATCACCTTTTATTCAAGTCGCCAATTTTTTGCCAGAATTTGTAAGCACTAATATCATGTATTACATTCAGTTCTGTGTTTCTGAGTAAACGCCACTCACTGTCTATCTTGTTTGTCATTTTCAGGCACCAGGTTTGCGAAATGAGCCGCTAATGAGGCAATAGATGGGACAGTTTTCATCAGTACATTTTGTGGGTCTAAAGCTTTGAGGTTTGTGAATACTGGGTCCTTCACACACACACACACACACACACACCTGTGCTGAGATCGGCAATCCCTTTCCCATTGTGACCTGTATTTCCTTACCCAACATTCCTTCCCTCTCCTTAAGGACTTCCCACTTCACCTGTCCCTTGTTTCTCTCCGTCCTTGTGCCGTGATCTGTAATCCTTTTCCCCTAGACCTCAACTTCCTTACCCTACCTGCCCCCCGTACCACCGATAGCCAATACCTCACCCCCCCCCCCCTCAATCCTCCACTGCCTTCTGCTCTCTCTCTCTCTCTCTCTCTCTCTCTCTTAAATCTCAGTATCTTTCGAATTTCCCAAGATTTTGGTGTATTATGAATTTTCTTTCCTGTTTCCCTGTAGCTACCTCAATTTCCCCAAAACAGGGAAATTTCCCTGTATCTGGCACCACTGTCTCACACATCCTTCTCTTTATATACTTGCCCGATGCACTGCAGGAAATCCCATGTTCTTATGATTATACTTCTTTTTGTTTGTGTTTCATACAAGTAAGAACACACACCTTCAACATACGGTACGTATTTTAAAGCGGTATTACTGCGCAGGAAGTAACTGTAAAACAAAGAACAAAACGCAAATTCTCTTAAACTCATGGATGATATGGCAATTCTATATAAACATCGTTTGTTTTTCAGAGTATTTAATTGTCAGCCGCATTGTAGGGATCGTACGTAATGATTGCAAGAAATATATCAAGAAAAAGAAGGGTATGAAACAGATCGTACCTCATGGCTGTTGTTTCTCGTTTCATTACGAGAGATATATAAATAGTTTAATGTAGCTTTTTTCCTCTGACGCTAAGTAATATCCACACTAGAGGAAGAAAAAACAAAGTACACATTCTTCTGAAGAGATGAAATATAAAGATCCTGTATTTCCAGATCGATCACAGGTTTTGTAACAAAACTCAACACGTATCTTTTAAGAGAAAAGCTGAACGACGCTTGAGGGACAGAAATAGTTTATTTAGAGCTGTTTGACCGAGTTGTCTGAGAAATGTCTGTTGAGAGAAATGCAGGGATGGATTTATGTAGGAAATATATAAAAATAACATGAATCAGAGAGAGAGAGAGAGAAAGAAAGAGAGAGTGTCTCCAATGGTGACCATCATCCTCTCACATGATGTAGCGCTGCGTACTTCTTCCCTCACCTTTATCATTCCATTTCTGAGTCTGTCCGCCTCCTTTTCTCCGTTTCATCCTCTTTATTACTCTTCTTTCCACTCCAGGTGGCTCTACAATAAATGACAAGCCTAATGGTTTCCTGTAACCTAAGAAGCCATTTACAGCAATGGTTGGTAATCATATAGAAAGAAAACGGGGTGATGGCGAGCCTGCTGTGGTGCCCGGCAATTGCGACGTCCATCAAGGAACCAAACTTCCACACATTTCTCAGCACCTTGCTAGCTACAGCGCGACACTGCCAAAACCAAGAGAATATCGGTCCTGTGCATGGGACAGTCCTGGAGGGGCGGTTGCGTGCTTCCGGTTGAGGCTCTGTTCGACCAGAAAGACTCGGGATGATCAACGACTATTTGCACATACTACCTGTATTAAGTGGCTTATGGAGCGTTAATTTTAATTTTCACAACAAGAGAGTCAACAAAACTGCTTCAGAAAAGTGTCACTTTCCAGGTCTTTGTAGACGTTATGATGAGTACGATATATATATATATATATATATATATATATATATATATATATATATATATATATATATATTGCCAGACGCCTCAATCCCGTTTGGGGTGGCCACAATCAAATCGCCTCCAAGTCGCCCTGTCCCCGCCATTTCACTGCCCTGCTCCCAACTCACACACCCCTCTCTCATATACCTCTCCACCCCAACCCTCCATCTCATCCTCAGCCTCCCCCTCCCTCTTCCCCCCTCCACCTCACTCACATACCCTCTCTTCGTCAGTTTTTCACCCTCCATCCTCTCTACATGGCCAAACCACCTCAGTGTGTTCCTCATAACGCTTCCTATCACATCCACATCAACACCACAACGCTCCTTTATATACTCATTCGTCAGCCTGTCTCTCCATGTGACTCCACAGGCTCCTCTTAAATAACTCATTTCCACTGCTCTCACTCTTGATTTGTGTCCTTCCAACAACGTCCAAGCTTCACTTCCGTACGTTAGAGTTGGTATCACAATACTGTCATGTAGTAACTTTTTCACTTCTATGCTCACTTCTCTGTTTCTTATCATTGCTTTCAAAGAACCAGCAAACTTTCTTCCCTGCTGTACCCTTTCAAGCACTTCACCCTCCAAACCTCCATCCTTACTCATCACACTACCCAAGTACTTAAACGTACTCACATTTTCCAATTTCTCACCATCCAACCTCGCTGTACATTCACTGACTTCACCTCTCTCAAAGACCATCACTTTACTCTTCCCTACATTCACCTTTAGATTCCGTTTCTTACACACTCTCCCAAACTCATCCACCAAGCCTTGCAGCTCCCCTTCGTCTTCACTCAACAACATATATATATATATATATATATATATATATATATATATATATATATCAAGGAAAAAGAAAGCAAAGGCCAGAAGCCTGCAAATTGTTCCCTCCGAAAGAAACGAACAGGAAGATAATGGGGAGTCAAGTTCAAGATCCGTTCATTTCGAGATGCTCGGACAAACTGCACATGAAAGACTGGAGATCACTTGCAATAGGAAATACGGACATAGGAAGACACTTCCAAAGTTGACCTGTTGCATGCATGAATGACTGGGAGTAATGGCTAACTCTTGCATTAGGCGGTTGGACTGAAAATGGATGAGAGTCTGTTGCTAGACGGATGCTACGAGCCCGTCGTAGTGATAGAGGGATGCAAGCAGACATTAAGAGGAGTAGTGGACACTGAAGTAACGATAGAAATGAGATAAAGATCAAACAGTCCGGCAAAGAGACAGAGGATCAAAGGAGCCTGTAAGAGCGGAAGAGTTAATGAAATAAAAAGTCTTTGCCTCCAGATTGTTGAGAAGAGTTTTATGTGGGAAGGCTCCCCACACATGAGATATGTACTCTACACAGGGGCGAATAAAACCCATGTACAAAGTCAACAACTGTGCAGGAGTAAAGAAGACACAGAGTAGGCTTAGCACACCTAATCTCTTGGGAGCAATTTTGACAAGAAAGGTAATATGTTCTTTCCAAAATAAATCCCGAGAGAAGGAAACCCCAAGAATGTTTTTTAAATGATGCAGGATTGACATGGATAGTGTAAAAGTTATAGGGTACTCCTGTGGAAGATTTTGTCGGGTTGATAGATGTAAGAACTGAGTTTTTGATGCATTAAAAATAACAAGATTATTTTTACCCCAGTGAGAGATGAGCCACGTCAAATATTAGGCATAACATAGCCTGATCTCTTGTTTGTTGAGGTAACTGCTGAGAAGTCTGCTGCGGGAAGCAAGTGCAAAAGTGAAGGGTGGAGTCATCAGCATATGAGTGGATAGGGTTAGATGTACAGCTTAGGTCATTGACGAGTAAAAGGATGAGAGATGGTGAAAGGACACAGCCCTGAGGAACATCACTACAGATAATTCTAGGAGAACGGTGGCCATCTACAACAGCAGCTAGAGAACGACCAGAAAGGAAGCCAGAGATAAAGGCAAAAATAGAAAGACAGGAACTGTAAGAGGGCAGTCTGGAAATTATAGATTTATGCCAGACTTGATCAGTAGCCTTTGAAATGTCAAGTGCAATAGTAAAGCTTTCGCTTATGTACCGAAAGGAGGATGAACAGGACTCTGAAATGTAGGTGAGAAGATCTCCAGTGGAGCGTCCCAGGCAGAACCCATACTGACGATGAGATAGGAAATTGTGATAGGAAAGATGCTGTTTTGTTAAGAATAGACAGGAAACCTTTTGAAAAACATGATGTTAAAGAATTTAGACGATACTTAGATGGATGGGAATGGTCATCCTTCTTTGGTATATATATGATAAATGAGAACAAATTTACAGCAAGAAGGAAAGGTACAAGTTGACAGACGAAGGCGAAAGAGATTACCTAGGCAGGGTGTAGAGTTCTTGAGAACAACATGAAGGACTCCTTCAGGCCAGTATGTCTTATTGGTATTGAGGCCAGTGATGGCAGACAATACATCAGTTGAGGAAATCTTAACGTCAGCAATGAGGAACTCAGACGGGGGAAGTGATGGAGGAACAACTCCGGAGTCATCTAACGTGGAATTTGAGGAGAATGCCTGAGTGAAAAGTTCTGCTTTATCAGTCGAAGAAATAGTTACAGAGCCATCAATGTGGAAAAGAGAACGGAAGGATGATGAGGTAAATTTCTTACAAAGCTTTTGGGTAAGGTGCCAGAAGGAGCGGAAAGAATTCGAGTTGGAGAGTTCAGAGCATTTAGTAGGAATGAAATTAGTTTTGGCATAGTCAGGAACAGACTTAACACGATTCCGGGCAGAAACATAATAGAGGTAGGATTTAGGAGTGAGTTGGCTCCGGTACCTTTTGTAGGCCGTCTCCTTGTTGTGGACAGCATTAGATCAAGCCTGATTAGCCAAGTTTTTTTTTTTTTTTTTTTTTTTTGCATTAGTTAAAGGATATGAGAAAAGAATGTATACTTTCATGCCCGAGAGAATAACTTCCGTAATGTGCAAGACACACTCCGATGGCTCTCGGCCGTGTAAGTAATTATCATTGCATGCAAAATCGAAGAAGTTATGCAATATTATATTTTTCTTGGTTTGAAGCTTTTCTTCTTCTTTCACCACTCAGCTCACCTAATGTTCAATAATCCGGTCCCTATAAGATATCACTCCCTGTGTGACTTGAGTCGTCTGACAACAACAATAATAAAATAAACAAGCAGTTATTTTACTGAAACTGATGGTACAGATCAACCCTTATATGCAATACGTACGTAATAACCAAGTGAGAGGAGGGAAAAAACAGAGATTGATAATAAAAGAATGGTAATGTTTACCAAGATGTGAACAAGAACAGTGAAGTCACTCAAGGGTGCATTCTTGCTGAGTTATATAGTTTCTTATGATTTCATTTTTTGCAGTTAATCTTCCCTTTGTATAGAAACATGTTTCTAGTACACTGTCCATCTATAGCCAGACGCATAATCCGGAAGGTGTGACCGTTTGACTCTCAGCTAGTTGTTTTACGAGGAGGGGCACTAACTCTCCACCAACTCAGTTGCTGATACGTATGGAACGCGTATGACTTTGCTATATGGTGTCCACCCAGCGTTGTAAATAGTTTCCTGGCTTACAGGAAATCATTAGGTTTGTCACACTGTGTAAAGCTACCTGGAAAGAAAAGAAGAGTAATATAAAGTAACAGGGAAGATTGGAGAAATAGGAAGAGAGCATGGCATACACAGAAAAAGAATTATACTAGCTGAAGGAAGAAGTAGGCAGAACTGCATGAAGCGAGTGGATGATGGTAACCACCAACTACCACCATTTCTAGTAATTACTGGATTATATGAATAATTTAGACATAACATTAGTGAACCTGGTGCTGAAGTCACATACTAAGAAATAACAAAGTGCTACACTTATAAATATAAGTGAGATATTAACACCTTGAATCCAATGACGTACTCTCCAGTTTATTCAAGATGTCTTTAGATGATTTAATTTACAGTGCTACATAATTTTTGAACTTATATTGGCTCTTATACTGCATTACATTGTCTAGAGGCAGCAAGAGCAATATATATATATATATATATATATATATATATATATATATATATATATATATATATATATACACACACCACTCCCTGAAGTGACTGAAGTATCAGAAGTGACGGAAGGGTATACTAGGGCGTTATGATGATATGCCGCAATGATGCTAGGGCGCCTGCTAGACCCATGAGAAAACTGTCTGAACCTCATGTTGTTGGAAAACTGGTGGGTTTCCAGCAGTCTGAGTGGATGATGTAGGAAAACATGTACAGCGGACTGTAGCGTTCAAGGCCATTTGGAGTGCTGTATATAAGATGTAATGAAAATGGAATTTCTTGACATATCTGATTTTGATACATAAATTTTCTTTCATGCTCATCTTGGGTTGAATAAATGGTTATCACCCAGCGGTGTATATGGTTTTCTGACTTACGGGAAACCATAAGACATGTGTAAAGGCACCTTCAATGTAAAGGCACCTGAAAAGGAAAGAGGGGCAAAAGGAAGAGACAGGAAAGACGGGAGAAACAGGAAGAGAGGAGGGCAGCCACAGAAAAAAAAATGATAAAGGTTAAGGAAGAAGTAGGATGCACTACATCAAGTACGTGGATGATGGTCGCCACCATCTACCACCTATATCAGCTTTAATTCGTCATGGCAGGTAGTCTTTGTTTATTTATAGTAATTAAAACATTCAGGCCGTTATCTTGCTTGACAGAAGAACATGTTAAATATATTTTTCGTATCTTTTCTAAGAACAGGTAAATATTTTATTCCCAAAAACACGGAGCAAAAGTGTTTAAAATTTAATATTATAGATTATCTGGCGTCAGGTGCGACGACTTTATCGGCGTCTAATCAGCAGTCGCAAAACACGCACATCCTTCTCGCCACCTAGATTTCAAGTGTACAGTCGTGATCCACAGAAAGCATCCAGGCCATTGTCGATGCCGGGGACAGGAAAGGAGGAATGGTCTGGTGTTCGGACAAAGCTCGAAACCCTCTCCCCTCCCCCTATCCTCCCCCTCCTCCTCCCCCAAGTACAACCACGACCTTTGATCGAGACGTTGCTCACTCCTTTGCTTCGCGGTTCGAAGCAGCTCATGATGCTCATGACATGTTGTGGATTCTATATTACGTAAAAACATTTGAAGAAATTCTGATTGCACAGTAATAGAACAAAAAAAAAAAAAAAATGCAAAAAAGGATGAGCGTTATATTGGTGTCAAATATGAATTACTGAAGTATTTCCCATAGCAATCAAGTTCTCCTGTAATTGTCTGGTAGAGAATCGTGTTGTCGGATAGAAGTCATCTTCAGCGAGATGGACAGGCGACAGAAAAACAGACGGAAAGACAGACAAAGCTACGCCATTGAAAGATTCATCATTTTTTTCTTTCTAAATATCACAAACACATTTAGTAAACCAAGGTGAATATAAGCCATTCGAGCAAGGAAAAGGAAACACACAGACAGACCACATCATTTGAGATTCAGGATAATTGCTATTTTACTCCTGCTAAAGACAAAGGATTACATCCATCTTCGGATAGAATACGCCTCCTACGTAAAACAGACACTCAGACAGACAAAGACAGACTCTGGAATATCGATTCACATTGTCATATTTCATTCTTGGTTCCACCAGATGACATGATTCAGATTAACTGAGAACAGACCCTTGTAGACGTAGAAGAAGACGCGAAAGACACATGGGACAGACGGACAGCAGGAAAGACTGATTTGCAATTATCAGTTCACATCGATTTTTTTTTTTTCTATGTGTCCGACTCTGGGCATAGGCTTCACAGCCTGCTATCAAGACCCAGCAGTCCTCCTACATACATACACCTCACATGTCACCACTTCGGCGCTAACACCCACCGTCCATATTGAATACATGCTAGGGCTGTCTCACACAGGACTGGTGTATTGGTATTAGCGGGGATATTTTTACATGTCGACGGGTCTTCTGGTAGATCAGTAAAGCCTAATTTAATGAAATTCAATCCTTAAACTGTTCCCTGCCCCAGTCGGGATTTGAACCTGGGTCCGGTAGGACTGCAGGCCACCTCTCTACCGATTGAGCCACCGCCTCCTGCTAAAGGCAGACGATTTTATTCAGCTTAAGTGAGAATAAACCCTTTCCGTAAATGAAGACGTGAAGATTAAAGAGGTAGAATAAAGAGAATAAAAGTGAGGCAGGCAGTTTCCGAATTATCGGTTCACATTAATTGCAATTATCAGTTCCTATTAAGTGGTACTGTATTATTGTTGCTACCAGAAAACTGTCTTAGCTTCAGTGGAAATATGACTATCCGGGAGAGGAAGACGCAAAACATATGCAAGCATACACACGAAGAGACAGACACTCTCTAAATAATTTATTCCTCAAGTAAACCGCTACTATATTCCAGCTACTTTATTTCTGCTACTTTATTCCTGCTAAATTATTCCTGCTACTATATTCCTGCTACTTTATTGCTGCTACTTTAATCCAGCTACATTATTCCTGCAACTTTATTCCTGCTAAACTATTCCTGCTACTATATTCCTGCTACTTTATTCCTGCTACTTTATTCCTGCTACTTTATTTCAGCTCCATTATTTCTGCTAAATTTTTCGTGCTACTTTATTCCTGCTATTTTATTCCTGCTACTTTATTACTGCTACATTATTCCTGCTACTTTATTCCTGCTACATTATTTCTGCTACTTTTTTCCTGCTATTTTTTTCCTGCTACATTATTCCTGCTACTTTATTCCTGCTACATTATTCCTGCTACATTATTCCTGCTACTTTATTCCTGCTACATTATTCCTGCCACATTATTCTTGCTACTTTATTCCTGCTACTGGCTGACAGTTTTGTTAGCCTAGGGTAGAACGAGCCTCACCCGTAACATAATTTATATTCTTTGGCTACTTACTGAATTATATTATTTACACCCACACCCTCGGAGATAGATCGGATGCTATGTTTTAAGTGGCGTCTGTGTGTGTGTGTGTGTGTGTGTGTGTGTGTGTGTGTGTGACTAAGTCATGCTCGTAATGATTCGTCTTCCCTCCTTATTTTATCATACGTGTGTGTGTGTGTGTGTGTGTGTGTGTGTGTGTGTGTGTGTGAGCCTTAACCCGTCCCTTCCGGTCTAGTGAACAGAGAGCCGAAAAAATGGAGAGAGAGAGAGAGAGAGCGAGAGAGAGAGAGAGAGAGAGAGAGAGAGAGAGAGAGAGAGAGAGAGAGAGAGAGAGAGAGAGAGAGAGAGAGAGAGAGAGAGAGAGAGAGAGAGAGAGAGAGAGAGAGAGAGAGAGAGAGAGAGAGAGAGAGAGAGAGAGAGAGAGAGAGAGAGAGTTAAATTCTACGCCAAAACTCCTGGTTACGCCCTCTGGCTGAAGGGGTTAATGAGGATCGTCTCATTACTGTGCTAAGAAATTCGAACAGCTGTCATTACACCTGATAGGCTACACACCTCTAATTAACCCACCTTTGATTAATTAAAATGGACTGGCAATTACAGGTAAATATATCTTGCGGTAATGAGCGATCAATATGCAATTTCTTACAGGTAATTGACGAGCAATTTTATATTATACAGTATAGCCCGTAATTAGATATCAATAGAGGCAAATATATCATGCGGTAATTAGCGATCAGTATGCAACTTCATACTGGTAATTAACGAGCCAATTTATATAAACTGTACAGGATGGTCTGTAATTTGAGCTTCGTTAGCGGCTTCCATGGCGTCTTGCGGAGACTAAGTCTGCTGGTGTGGGCGGTGTGGCAGTGGGGATAGGAAATAAATGATGCAGGGTGGACAATGATAACTTCTATCTATCTATAGCCCGACGCCCTAATCCCGCAAAGGGTGGCCGCAGACAAAACGCCTCCAAGTCACTCTGTCACCCACCATTTGACTCCCCTCCCCCCAACTCACCCCCCCCTCCCTCGTATACCTCTCAACTCCATCCCTCCACCTCATCCTCGGTCTACCCCTCCCTCTCCCTCCCTCCACCTCACCTACATACACCCTCTTAGTCAGTCTTTCATTCTCCATTCTCTCCACATGTCCAAACCACCTCAGTGTATTTCTCCTAATCTTTTCAATCACATCCACATCTACCCCACAACGTTCCTTCACTTCTTCATTCGTCAATCTGTCCCTCCACGTCACTCCACATGCTCCTCTCAAGTAACTCATTTCCACTGCTCTCACTCTTGACTTGTTCCCCTCTTGCAATGTCCACGCCTCGCTTCCATACGTCAGGGTAGGGATCACAATACCATCATGCAGTGACTTCTTAACTTCCATACTCACCTCCCTATTTCTCATCACTGCTTTCAGTGTACCATCAACCTTTCCTCCCTGCTGTACCCTTTCACGTACTTCATCCCCCAAAGTTCCATCCTTACTCATCACACTACCCAAGTACTTGAATGCACTCACATTCTCCATATCCCCACCATCCAACCTCACTGCACACTCTGTGACTTCATTCCTCTCAAACACCATAACTTTACTTTTGTTTACATTAACTTTCAGCTTCCTCCTCCTACACACTGTCCCAAATTCATTCACCAAACCTTGCAACTCCCATTCATCTTCACTCAACAATACTGTATCATCAGCAAACAGCAACACCGGAAGCTTCCAAATCTCACCCTCATTCATTAGGGCCACCCCCACATCCACTGCCCTACCTTGTACCTCCTTTACAACCCCATCCATATATATATTAAACAGCCATGGAGGCATTACACACCCCTGTTTCACTCCCACATTGAGATCAAAGAACTCACTTAGCTCACCATCCACTCGCACCGTAGCCCTAGCTCCCTCGTACATACTCTTCACAGCACTCAACAATTTCCCCTCCACTCCATATATTCTTAATACCTTCCACATACCTTGCCTATCTATTCTGTCATAAGCTTTCTCCAAGTCCATGAAGGCAGCATACACTTTCCTTCCCGTCTCTAGATACTTCTCCACTAAACATCTTAGAACAAATATCTGATCTACACACCCTTTTCTCTTCCTAAATCCCCCTTCTTCTTCTCCAACTACCTCCTCTGTCATATGCCTAACCCTATCAATGAGTATTCTACCATATATTTTACCAGTCACACTAAGAAGGCAAATACCCCTATGGTTACCACATACTTCTCTCTCCCCTTTTCCTTTGTACAGAGGAACAATTATACCTGATTTCCAGTCCTCTGGAACCCTTCCCTCTTCCCAAGCCAATCTACACAACTTCCATATCCACTCCACAACAATCTCACCCCCATACCTAAGCATTTCACCACACACTCCACCAATTCCTGGGGCCTTTCCCAGCTTAATCTTCTTCATCGCTTCCACTACTTCCGACCTACTGATCTCTTCCTCCCTCCTCTCATCTCTTCTTCTCCCAGCCATTCCCCAACCACTTATACTCACACTGCTCTCACTCTCTACATTCAACAAATCCTCAAAGTGCTCCTTCCATCTCCTCAATTTCTCTCTCTTCTCCGCCAACAATCTATTATTCCTATCTTTCACTCCCCTACTATTTCCCCTTTCACACTGCCTTACTTTCTTTACCTCCTTCCAAAACAATTTCTTACTCTCCCTCCATTTCACACTCAGATTCCTCCCAAACTCTTCATCCACTTTCTTCTTAATCTCCTTCACCAGTCTCTTAACCTCCCTTCTCCTGCTCACATATACCTCTCTCTTCTCTCTCTCATCTTCTCCCTTACCTCTACTCGCCAATCATTCACCATATGCCTTCTTCTTTTGTTCCACAGCTCGTTTCACCTCATCATTCCACCATGCTGTCCCTTGCACACCCTTGCATCTCCTCCTCACTCCACAAACCGCCTCACACGCTGCGCTTATCTCTTCCGTGAATATCTTACATACTTCTTCCACCCCTTCCATCTGCTCTAGCTCATACCTTCCCAATCTTTCTTCCACTATGCTCTTATACTCTGTCCTTTTCTCACTATCTTGCAATTTCTCCACTCTTCTCACAGGAGCTGCTTCCTCCTGTCTTCCCCTTCGCCTCCTCAACCACTTTCTTTGCAGCTCTACCTTGGCCATCACTAAGTGATGGTCCAAGACTCCATTCCCCCACCCTCTCCACAGTATTGCATCCAACACTTGTCTTCTCATTCGCTCATCCACACACACGTAGTCTATCATTGCCTTTCGTTCAACAAGTTCACCATCCATCCTCCTCATTACTCTCCATGTATACCGGTGGATCATCTTATGACGAAAGTAGGTGTTGGCTATTGCCAACCCCTTACCAGCACAGATGTCCACCAAAGCACTACCATTCCCATCTACTTCAGCTGGCACACCCCACTGACCAACCACTCCATCAACTCGTACATTCCCAACTTTGCCATTCATGTCTCCAATCAACAGCACTCTCTCGCTCCTCTCAAACTTGTCCATACATGCTTCTATACTTGCCCAAAACTCACCTTTCACTTTTGCCACTCGATCCTCTGTTGGAGCATATACACATACAATCGCCCATGCTTGTATACCTACTTTCATCCTCACCCATACAATCCTTGCACCCACTGTTCCATACTCTCTTATATTCTCCTTCCACTTCCTGCTTTTCATCAGACATACTCCCTCTCTTGCCCTCTTATTCTCACTGACTCCCGCACATATACCTATACCGTATTCCCATTCTCTCATCCTTTCACCTTTTCCCATTTAGTTTCAGTCAATCCACATATATCCACTTTTGCATCCTCAAGCACCTGGACAATCTCTCTCTCTTTCACTTCATCATTCACTCCTCTCACATTCCACGTTCCTACCCTCAGAATGTCCTTTGTCCGTTCCTTAGTCGTCAACGTATGGTCCGTCCGGGTCCGAGGCGCTTTATTTGCTTTTTTAGTTAGTTCTTTTTACGGGGTGGGGCACTAACCCACCACTAACCCTTTTAGTCGCCTCGTACGACAAGCAGGGATACTGGGGGAGTATTCTTGAAACCCCTACCCCCAGGGTATATTCTGCGTGTTTCTTGACATTTTTCTTTGTTATATTTTACTGGAAGGAGGATTTGGGTTTAGCTAGTTGGAGCTTTGGATTTACTTTTTCTTTTTTATGCAAGGAAGAAGGAACCAAAAGGAGAAGCCAGCAAATTGTTCCCTCCAAGTAAAACCAATAAGATGATACAGAGCCAAATAGTATTTTATATATTTACTGTTAATCATGCTGACGATATAAGACAATTAAAATGCCTGATGCTGGCATGGTGTGGGCTGAAAACTCGTAATTAAATACGTTTTTCAGAGTATTTTCCAACATTTTACTCTATCTCATATATATATATATAT
This sequence comes from Coenobita brevimanus, assembly GCF_032717465.1. Classification (NCBI taxonomy): domain Eukaryota; kingdom Metazoa; phylum Arthropoda; class Malacostraca; order Decapoda; family Coenobitidae; genus Coenobita; species Coenobita brevimanus. The sequence goes on along the minus strand of NC_137060.1, from coordinate 13,131,891 downwards.
ATATATATATATATATATATATATATATATATATATATATATATATATATATATAGATAGATAGATAGATAGATAGATAGATAGATAGATATGAACGCCCTTTACTTATAAATTACTACGGTGCAGCAGACGTCCCCTTCACCCTTTCCACCATCCTGGGTGATGGGGACATTGTTATGACTGATAAATTGATGGTTTTCTTGAGAGAGACCGGACTGATCAGTGATGTGACTTTTTTACTGTATGGTTATGGTTTTTATCGACTGTAAATATGTATATACTGTACTATTAATTAGGGTTGACAGTTGACGTATTTGAAATAGTTCCTCCTTCCCACTGATCTATTTTTAATATAGATATATCCACTCAGGCACCTCAAATTGAACAGGCGATGATAGATGATAGAACAAGCGATGATAAAAGGGCGATAAACGATAGTACAAAAAAATGTTATGTTAGTAAATTAAAGAGTTTCCCAGTTAGTAATAAAATAAATAACAGTAAATGCCAAGGTGAAGGCATAACTACTAGTAATAATCTGAAAGTGTTCTACACAAACAGCCGGAGTTTACGTAATAAAATGGATGAACTGAGGGCTTTAATTTGTACAGAGAAAATAGACATTGCCGTTATTAGTGAAACTTGGATGAATACAGACACTCGAGAATTTTTAGCAGAATATCAGATAAAAAGCTATAATATTTTTATGTCAAACCGTCAAGGAAGAAAGGGGGGAGGGGTAGCTATTTATGTAAAGGATTCATTAAACTGTTACAATAAAACAGACATTAAAGTAAATAGGGACACAGAAAGTGTCTGGGTCGAAATTAGTAACATTAGCGAGAAATTAGTCTTAGGAGCAATTTACAGATCCCCTAAATTAAGTAGAGCTGATAGTAAATACCTTTGGGAGGAAATTAGGAAAGCATCACAGTCCAGCTTAGTAATAATTGTTGGGGACCTTAATCTGCCAAGGAGAGATTGGAGAAATCAGACAGGGGATGCAGAGTCAGAGGAATTTCTAGAGGTAGTACAAGATAATTTTCTTTATCAGTATATCAGGGAGCCCACCAGAGGTAATAATATACTAGATTTGGTTTTAGCTAATAAAGAAAATATCATTAGTGATATAGAGGTTGGTGAACGACTTGGTAATAGCGATCATGAAGAAATTAAGTTCATATTTATTTGGGATGTCTGTTCCACCGAAAATCCCTCCACCGTTCCTAATTTTCGTCTAGGAGATTTCGATGGCTTAAGAGCTTATTTTCGAACGGTATTCCACAGGGAGATTAGCTATTTGAGGGAATGCCAGGTCAGTGGGGAACCCCAGGTCATAGGTGTGGGGCAGGAAACACGTGGGAATGTCCGTCAGGTGTCTGTGAGGGGGGAGGTGGTAGATAGGAATGTAGTCCAGGTGACGGGAATTAACTCAGCTCCAGTACCAAGCAGACGTTCGACCAGTGGGAAGTATAACGAGTTAATAAATATAATACACGGAGGCCAAGATAGATATATCCCTTCAAAACCGTTTAGAACGAATAATTCAAAACCAAGATGGTTAAACAACAGATTAAAATCTCTCATAGGCCAAAGGAAAGGAATATATAGAAAAATAAAACGTGGAGAGGAACACTTACGTAACCGGTACACGATTTTAAATAGAGAAGTAAAGAGGGAGATAAGAAAAGCAAAGAGAAGTTATGAAATAAAGGTTGCTAGTGAATCAAAAGAAAACCCCAAGGGTTTTTAACAAATGTACCGTACGAAAAATAAAGGTAGGATAGGACCACTCAGAACAGAATCAGGTGACATTACCAGTGAAGATAAAGAAATACTGCTCCATCCTAAATAATTATTTCATATCAGTATTCACCAAGGAAAATCTAGACCTGGTCCCTCAAGCAGCAAATATTTACGATGAGAATACGGAAAATATTCTTAGTAAAATTACCATTAGTAAGGAGAACGTATTGAAAGAAATTAATAAGTTAAAACCTCAAAAATCGCCAGGTCCGGACGATATATATGCAAAAATCATAAAAGAAACCAAAGAAGAATTATGTCAGCCACTTTTAACATTATTTAATGACTCTTTAAGTTCAGGAGATGTTCCAGAGGCGTGGAAGACCGCAAACGTAGTGCCCATCTTTAAGAAAGGTGATAAATCAGCTACGTCGAATTATCATCCGATAAGTCTAACGTCAATAGTAGGAAAAATGTTAGAGTCAATTTTGGCAAATAAGATTAGAGAACACTTAGAAAGATTTAATCTTATAAACGAAAGTCAGCACGGATTCAGGCAAGGATGATCCTGCCTCACAATCTTGTCATTCTACTCGGAGGTCTATGAGGCAGTAGATAGCGATAAAGCTTACGATGTTATTTATCTGGACTTTAGTAAAGCTTTTCATAGGGTCCCACACGAAAGGTTCGAGCACACGATATAGACGGCGATATCTTAAAATGGATAGAATCCTGGCTGAAAGGACGAAAGCAGAGAGTATTAATAAATGGAACTAAGTCAGACTGGGGATTAGTAACTAGCGGTGTACCACAGAGTTCAGTACTCGGTCCCTTATTATTTATTATATATATAAATGATCTAGACTTAGGAGTCAATAGCAGCATCAGCAAATTTGCCGACGATACAAAAATAGGGCGTATCATTAACTCGACTGACGATTGCCATAACTTCCAAAAAGACCTCGATACATTGTCCAAATGGTCTAAAACTTGGCAAATGGAATTTAACGTTGAAAAATGTAAAGTACTTAACGTAGGCAAGACCATTGGAGATACTAAATACAGCTTAGATAACAAAGAAATTAGCAAATCGGAATGCGAGAGAGATCTAGGAGTTATGATTAGTAATGACCTTAAACCAAGGCAACAGTGTATTAATGCGAGAAATAAAGCAAATAGGGTCCTAGGATTTATTTCGAGAAGCATGAGCAACAGATCATGTAAAGTAATACTGAAACTTTATCTAGCATTAGTAAGGCCACATTTAGACTACGCAGTACAATTTTAGTGTCCTTACTATAGAATGGATATTAATTCGTTAGAAATTGTACAGAGAAGAATGACAAAAGTGATACATGACGTCCAGAACCTGTCATATGAAGACAGACTGAAAAGACTTAAGTCTGCATTCGCTAGAGAGGCGTAGAGTAAGGGGAGACTTAATTGAGGTGTTTAAGTGGATGAAGGGTATAAAAAAGGGAGATATTAGCAAGGTACTTAAAGTGAGCATACAGGATAGAACTAGAAATAATGGTTTCAAACTAGAAAAATTCCGTTTCAGTAAGGAAAATCGGTAGAAATTGGTTTGGTAATAGAGTAGTAGACGAATGGAATAAGCTACCTAGTAAAGTAGTTGCTGCCTCTTCCATTGAGAGTTTCAAGTATAGGCTAGATAAGCATATGACAAATAAGGGGTGGATATAGAAAAAAAATATCTTATAACCAATACTAATTCATAATTTTTCCTTTTCAGGTTACACGATGGTAGTTTCTATTCTCTTTTCATACTTTTCTGTAAAATGTCCACGCCAGTTTTTCTATACTGCGTGGTGTTCTTTCTTTTTCCTGCCGGCTTCGGCTGGAAGGTTTGGAGGGCGGGGGAGAGCCTTCTTCTTTGCTATCCTTATCTCATTCTAGTAGTTCAGTTACTCTTCTAGGAGTTGCCTAGCATGGGCCAACTGGCCTACTGCAGTTATCCTCTCTTCTTATGTTCTTATGTACAATAAGCCCCGTTCCTCGCCTGAGAGTCACCAGCTGATGAGTGCAAGTGTGCAATATAGGAGGTATTGGGCACTTGCAGTCGATGGTGGTCTGTTGGGCGAGGTACTACACATTTTTTGTACAAATTATATAAATACATTATACCATCTTGTTCAAGTTGTGCTAATTAGGGCCGACAGCTGACGTATATGGAAATGTTACGGACTCGTCTGGTTCCCTTTCATATATTGATGTCTCCTATATTAGGTTGTGCCTCGACTGACAGTCAGCAGGTGATGAGTGCAGGAATGTAATGTAGAAAGGCATTACATATCTGCAGTCGATGGTGTTCCCTTGGTCGAGGCTTTTCTACCATTAATGTAGGTCCAGATATTTGTCTCTTAGGATTTAGTATAGGTCAGCAATTTGTCTGTTAGGTGATTAGTTTTAGGGTCTTTAGGTATTATTGTTTATAAAATATAAGGTCAAACAATTTAGAAGAAAAATAATAAAAATAAAAATAAAAAAAATAAAATAAAAATTATATATATATATATATATATATATATATATATATATATATATATATATATATATATATATATACAGTCGTCAGCACAAATTCCCGATGTCGCTAACCAAGGGAAAACTGCCACTTTTCACCAGATTATTAAATTTTCGACATCAAAGTCGGTCTACTGAACTCCGTTCACTTAAAGGAAGGGAGAAATTATAACAACATTAATTTAGTCACTTCTATAAGGAAGAGAGGCTGTATTATAGTCAAAGAAAATAAAGAAATGGTGGGCTGAGTCTACCATCTCGGTTGGGGACGGCTATTAATCTTTCCTTCCTTAAATAACGATAAGCTTTATTTTACATCCATTTCATGTATTTGTCAACCAAAACAAAAATAAACAGTGTTATGAGAAACATGTAACGATTTTTCATTAAGAAACATTAGCACGACACGGCTGAAGATCGAACATTACGATTATAAACAATAGCAAACGTCTGTCTACTGCCCCGCTGGACCTATTTTACAAAGATCATGGAAAACCGTTGCAGAGAAAAATGGGCAGTACCTAGACTGAATTATTTCCTGAAGTCTAGAGGAATACCCTGTTCAGGGTACACCACTGGCGTGTTGTTTTGATTTTTTGTACGGTATTTTGGAGCCCTCGGCATCGTCGGATTTCGGCCGGCGGTCTCGTCTCTGCACGATTTCGGCTTCAAACATTGTACAAGTTTCCTACGAAAAACTCTGCAGATTTTCTTCATCATTTTGGAGATGCAGCATTGTTCTTTTAGAAAGCTAAATTATATGGGTTTCAAACAAAATGTGCAGCTAGAGACTTGTAAATATGTGATGAATGCCGTCACACCCGGTGTGCTTTCACGGCTTCTATAGTAACGTTTTCCTGCATTTACCGCATTAAAGCATACCTAGGAAATTAGTATAACTACTAAAGAATAATATCATGAAGAACTTACGTACGGTATACCATTAAATATCACAGGAGAGATTTTTAAAGATATGCGACTTATGTGGTCTCTGCATGAGTAGCCTCGACTTCCATATTGAACTAGCTGGAGATCAGTGGCAACTCTTGAGTTCGTGACGGTGGGAATTCGCTGCAAGCCTGCTCGTGTGATGTGGTTGTTTTGTCTGGCAACAGTGTATTGGAACTAGTCGCCACACAGGCTCTTATACGCTTTAAAGACGTGTTTGTAAGAATTAGTGCTATAAATCGCCCAGAATGCAATTGTCTTTATATCTGATTAGCATAAACGTGAGCAAAAGACGACAGAAAAATGTTGTAGAGTGATGAAACTTCTGCTTTCTCCCTCGTACCCACCCCATGTCCCTCCCCACCCTACCTCTCAACTCCACCCCCCCAGTGCTCCTTCACTTCCACTCCCCTCTCTCCGCACCCTGTCTACCTTAACCACGGCGCAGATCTACGTAATGAACTGCACTCTTCTCCATTTCTTGTCTATTCCTGTAACCTTTTAGCTCCTTATATTCGAGAGTATCTTGCCATTCCTCAGTCTTTTTCACCCACTCTTTACTCCAAACGTGATACAGTAGTTTGAAACATGATGGGTTCTGATCCTGCTTCATGAATCAGTGAACAGTATGAGGAGGATGGGAACATTTTCCTTAAAACGAGAGAGAGAGAGAGAGAGAGAGAGAGGCAGACAGACAGACAGACAGAGACTGAGACAGAGAGAGAGGGAGAGAGAGAGGAAGTAGGAGGAATGGACACAAATGTTTGTTTAATTTCGCCTACTGAAATAATAGCCACCAACTGCCAGGCTCACTGAACACACACACACATACACACACACACACACACACACACAGTAAGGAATAATACACCACAAGAACGAGACCTCAAACGTTTCTGTATCTAGCGGCTGTTGGTAGTGACAAGGAGTGGAGAAAAGAATGAACAATGGAATAAATAGAGAGGGAATCAGACGGGGAGGGTGAGAAAGGGATTAGAACAGGAAGGAATATTGGTAATTAGCCTTGGATACATTTTATTAAAGCTTTTCGAGCAATTGAGAACAGGACAATATTGGTTTAGTAAACAGTCAAGAGAGAATTGTGATGCACCAGTCGGGCTAGTGCCGTGGATAAATGAATGAAGGTAGAGAGAATGAGGAGAGGAGAAAGTGGAGAGGCATGAACGTGAGTGGGGAGTAGGGGGGGAAGGAGGGGTGGGGGGACATCAGGAGGAGAAAGGGGGAGAGAGGGGAAGGGAGTTTAGACACGTTATGAGCAATGTCAGAGTATTACGCTCGTTCGTCGTTTCATAACATTCTGTCAGCTTTTGCACTTTTTTTTTATACTGATTAAATACGGTATACGTAATATTGTACTCTAGCCAGCCTCTAGTACCATTTAAAAAAAAAAAAAATACACGTCGTTAAAGTGTATAAAAGGCTACGTGGCAACTAGTACTCTTACACTGTTGCAGGACAAAAGGACTCACATCACACGAGTAGACTTGCAGCGAATTTATGCTGATAATTGTACGTGTCCATGAAAGTGTGTTTGTGTATATGCATGGTTGTGTGTGTGTATATATATGTATATATATATATATCTTTGTATATATATGTATATACATACACACACACACACACACACACACACCCACACACATATATATATATATATATATATATATATATATATATATATATATATATATATATATATATATATATATATGTATCTATGTGTATATGTATATACATATATATATGGCCTTAATCACCAGGGGTTTCGGTCCCAATGATAGATAGGTAAAAAAAAAAAAAAAAAAAATCGTCAGTGAGGTTGTTATCGCAGGCAGAGACAATTTCATGAAAACAGACAGTTCCGTACTTCGCAGCCTGGCCATTAATATAACAGACATTATGACCGGCGATGGCGTTTACATTCACGGTCCGGTAATGACCTGTGTAACACATACAGTACGTCACACTATTACTGACTGCCATTACTTAGCAAAACAGTTTTCGGGGGAAGAATAGCACCACGTTCAAAAACTTCCAACATAGCAGTTACAAAAACAATGAGTTGCCTTCAGTACTGTTCGTTTATTAGACGACTGAAGGCATGTTGTGCGTGGAAATTGCGGTCAGGTGGATATCTCACTTTTTGTGGATACAGGTTCTGTCGTCAACTTACTATTTTAAGCGGCGTTAGAAAGAATTTAGTGTAACAGATCGAAACGTGTTAGCTTCCTTGAGCCCCCAGCCCGAAATCTATGCACGGTGGATGGATCATATTTAGACATTAAAGGCAAAACCCAGCTTAGAATATCTTTATATGACTCGGCAGACCCATTCATTTCTGATTTCTATGTTACACCCTGGATTAGCTGTCCTGTCGATGTTTTAATCGGTGTTCAAACAATGGTAGATGAAAATATCAATGTGTTACCGGCGAAAGGGGGAGCCACTATTCAAGGTTTGTTTGTGCCAAGCATCACCGACCACTCTTCTCAGTCACTAGTAGATACAGTTACGATCCCTCCTAATGATCCATCCTCCTCTGATCTGCCTGATCCAGTTACTGACTTCTCTGATTTCCTTAATGATGAACTGTACTCATTACTGTTTGATCATGGTGAGCCATCCTGTGGCACTGAGCTGTCATCGAACTCATTGCCAATAGCAGACGTTACGAAGTCCTCAACACCAAACACAGTGGTGGCAAAAAAAAAAAAAAAAAACAGTGGCGGTAAAACAGTGCACGGTTTTACCGCCCAATGTATTGTCTCTGATGATTGCTGGGTCACCTAGCTGTGTCGTTCAGTTCCTAAACTGGTACTCTCACCCAGTTCTGTTGTATAACCCACTGTTATGTATATCATGAATTACCTTACACCCATGTAATCTTGTCAGCATTACCAAAGGTTGTTACATTTAATTCTTTCTAATCACTGAAACTGTGTTATGACTGTAACTTCCTTCACTACCTGTATTCATTATCCTAGTTGCTTTCATACATATGAAATTATTATTAATATCAGTGTAGTTTCATTGACGAATTAGTCAAAAGTGCATATGATTACAGTACTTGCATTTTGAGTTGCTATAAGATTAGTACAACCACCAAAGGACGTTGATACTTCTCGTAAAGAGTATAATTAATGTTTATATATGAAGTGAAAAGAAATTGTAATCTAATACTGAACAACAGAAAATGATGCCAGGTGAAAACAAAATGTTGGCATGATAATACAAATAACATTTAATATTATGTAGGACAAGAAAAATTATCTGATGCAATGATCTATGGTAAAATGATATAACAGAAAGAACATGTGTCCGGATAAGGCTACAACTCATTTTACGTACATTCTACAATGCATTTCATAAAAGGAAACGAAATATGTTGTACAGGCTACCTTGTGTGAAATTGTGAAGACACCTAACAGACAGATTGAACACTCTTTTGGGATTATGATTACTGTTACAACTCCTGAAGGTTCCCATGTAACCAACTGTGTGTAATTCTCTTGTGCATTACTAGCACATGTATCAGCATGAAGATCCTACGGGACGAACCTCACTTATGAGGTCATGATGTGCTTTGAGGACACTGATGTTGAGAACACAGTACATAGCCATATATGCATAATACTGCTAATTTCACTTCATTTTGGACAACGTCATCCTATGTATATCATACCTGCAAGTTTCTTACTACCATTATTACTTTCATATATATATATATATATATATATATATATATATATATATATATATATATATATATATGTGTGTGTGTGTGTGTGTGTTTGTGTGTGTGTGTGTGTGTGTATTGCTTACTTCCCCTATGGTCTCTATAAGCACTGATAAATTGTTACCAATGATTTGTACTTTGCTCATACTATCTATAACTCTTATTTTATTCTATTTTTACCATGACCATGTGTTTGTTTTATAATTATTATTTTGTCTTATCGTACATAAACGAACTATTTAATCCAGCTATTTACACTGAAACCCATACTTTTCTTATTTTATAATATCCATCGTATTCATCAATGATTAGGAACGTATGGACTAGACTCTTATCTATATATTTTCCCATTGTGTCTGGAGACAGAGCTTTAGTTACCCCGAGGAAATTGTTACTAATGATTTCTTAATAACAGGGCAGTGTATAAATTGTTAACTTTGTTTATTCTTATGTAAAGGTTAATTTTTGTATTATGTAGCTATGTGTAAGTATGTGTAGCTGTGAGAAGGGCTACGTGACTGATTTTGCTGAATTTGGTCTCGCCACTGCTTGGGTTTTGATTATGTAGCATCTTTTGAAAGCTAGACCTGGGAGCGCGCCCGGCTCTCTACCAGTTCAAACCAGGGCGTCATTCAGGGCACAACTGTTACATCTAGTCAAGAATAAAGAAGAAAAACTAGCGAGGATTTTCAGCTCATTCTTACCTACAATCATTATTTCATAATGCTGTAGTGAAGGATATTTGAAATTTATTTATAACCCATTCATTCTGAGGAATATTTTTAACTGAATAATGTTAAGTTGGTCGTAGGTGGAGGCGACCTCCATCCACACACTTGATGTGTGCCGCCTAATTCTTCCTTCATGTCTATTGTTCTTTTTTTGTGTCTGTCCATTCTATCACTATTACCCTTCTTTCCACTTGAGTTTGCTCTTCACCGAGTGACAAGTTAAATGGTTTCATGTAAACCAGGAAACCGTTTACTACATACGATGGTAACCATATTGCCAAATAACGGGGTGACATGAAGCCTACTATGGTGCTCTGTTACCTGGATGGAGAGACGCAAACGTGGCATCCTCTCAGGAATTAACCTCTACACTAATACCTGCTTCTCGCTGTGGCGAGGTGGTGTCAGATGCTTGGTAACCTCGCTTCAATGTATGGGACGACTGTTCTGGTGTCAACATCTTTTTCCATATGAAGTTGTAGTATCACACATTGTACATAATAATTTTTAAAGCTGTTTAGTCATAATTAACAGTGTGTAATGAAGTGTGAATGATGAACAACCAAATATCATTTCGCTGTTAGCTGTGGTATAGAAGAAGGTGGATGGCAGACCACAAGTGCCACCCTGTTTCAATTATAAAAAGAAGGTTAGGAGAAGTGAAAAGATATATGAATAGTGCGTAAGTGTAAAGTCCTGGGGAACCATTTATTATGTTGGTATATGTGAATGTACTTAATACCATTTAATAGAGGTGTATAATGTGCTAGTAGAGTTGTCATTTATATCTACTTTTTGCATAGGCCCAGAGTATATATAAATGCACGGCACCTCACTTTTTAGCTGACCTCAGCACCGCGCCCTAGTCGGCACGGTGAGCGTACAGCGTCAGAACCCGTTTTACATTTTAAAGGGAGGGTGTATCGCTCTTACATATCTCTCGGGTCGCAGTTATATTATTCTGTACCCAATAAAGAGAGATTTAATCTGCTCATTTCTGTCACCTTACGCTACCACTTAATAACAGACCAGCTTCCACCTTCTCGTGGCAGAGGACCTTTGGTGGGAATTGTCGGGCAGTGACGGCGAGTAGCTGACGTGTACTACAGACAGTGTCGTCGATCCAACACGGTGGTCTAGTTATACTATACAGCAGAACACATCTACTGGTGCTAGCGGTGGCACGATATTTAGTGCTAGCCGTGTACCGATACACGACCTTGTAAGAGCTTTTGCTTGCCTGCGGCTTATAAGTCGGCTCGATCCGACAAACTGGGGTAGCACAACAATAACAACAACAACAAAAGGTTGCCAAGTAATGGCAAAATCATACTAAAATTTGTCACCTTAATCGAAGAGCTAAAAGTGAAACAGTGTAGGTTATACTATATTTTACTTCTCTGACCATTCCCTCGTAATGAAGGATATATATCATATTCATGAATATCTTTATTTTTATTTGATTGCGACGGTCTGGTTACGCATTTACGTTTCACAAAAATTTTCCTTCTGGAAATTAAATCCAGGATATTGCATCTTGCCCTGATGTCGATGGAATAGTATCGTTATATATTTCGTTCATACAGGTAATTGGTAGAATTTGACCTATCGATATTCACGTTTATATATATAATACTATAAAGAGAGAGAGAGAGAGAGAGAGAGAGAGAGAGAGAGAATATATATATATATATATATCTATATATATATATATATATATATATATATATATATATATAAAAGAAAAGGAAATGTAATACACTGTAAGTGTATATTTATGAATAGACCATAAGTTTTATTTAAGTGTACTCAAATGCATAAGAATAATTGATAAGTTACCGTGCAACCAATAAGAGCCATCAAAACTCATCACCACTCTCCCCAGCCACTCCAATCCTCGCTATCACAGTTCATCGCCAGTCATTGACTATAAATAACTATCCTAGGCCTTTCTCTCTACTACATACCTCGACTCCAAATCTCTTTGTCACCACTTATCACCATTCCAAGCTTTTATGTCGTAACTCATCATCAGTCTCATCCGCCTCTCCAAGCCACCCTTTCTCCTGCAGTTTAAGGTTCAGACTTGTTTTCGGCCTTCTTCATTCCGCCATAATACATAATACGTTCAGAGATAACCACTAACAGCCTGTCGACTGTACTGTTCATAAACCCCAAAACGTTCGACTAGGCTTGAGAATGTGCTTGTATAGCTCCAATCGTTTGTAGGTTACCTAAATACTTCTTGATCTAGTTGGGGGTTTAGGGGTTGGGTGAGGCTGTAAATACATTGAGGGTTTGAGTGATAAATCAGTGGATTTGTGATCCATTATCATTTGGCAGTCTGCTTATAGATTTGTTATCTGATGTACTTAGCTTTTTCTGCCCATGAATCCTACACACGCTTCATCCTTCTCAGTTAAAACACAAAGCAATGCCTCATTGTTACATGCACCAAAGATCCATGGACTGCCCGGTGGAAGTGGCCGGATTCAATCACTCCGTTGTGGTAGTATCCAACTTCACCAAAGGACACAACAACAATAACCGAGAATACAACAGCAAGAATAACGTACTCCATATCTATCCAAAGGGAAAATTAAACATTTAAAACTGTCCACTGTTTATTGACAAGAATATAAGGTTTGCTCTTCACTCCGTGTCTGTTAGACTCCGCCATTTCTGTTCTCTGTCATCCTACCTCAGTGTTCAGGAAGTTCAGCCATCCTGCGCCTACGATGACCTGCAAGTGAGTCATCACGTTGTGGTTCATTATGCACCTTTGACCATAAGACGTCATTTATTTTATATATCTTGCTGTTTTATGATGATTTACTGACCTAAAGAGAGAGTTATATGAATCCGTTCACTTCGAACTTCCTTCACTATGCTGAAAGTTAGAAAAAAAAGAAAAAGGCTTATAGTTGGAAGTAAAAAATGAAAATGGCGTACTCAGACAAATGAGTTAATGGAAGAAGAGCATTGTTATGGAAGATCCTGATTCTAAGTGATGGGTGAAAGTTAGAGGTTATACTATTGACTCAGAACTTAATTACTTCAACATCAATGAAAGTGTTATGTGTATGTTACATGTGCCGGTGTAAAGTACGGAAGTGTTAAGTCTGTGTTAGGTGTGGGAGTGTGATACATGAGGGGTATGAAGCTTGTGTTAGGTGTGGCAATGTGGAGCACAGGAGTATTAAATGTGTGTGTTATGTGTGGTAGTGTGAAGTATGGGGTGTTAAGTTGGTGTTAGGTGTGGCAGTGTGAAGTAGAGGGAGTTAAGTGTGTGACAGGTGTGGCAGTATGAAGTATGGGAATGTTAAGAGTGTGTTCGGTGTGGCAGTGTGAGGTATGGGTTTGCTATGTTTGTGTAAGATGTGGCTATGTTAGGTGTGTGTGTGTGTGTGTGTGTGTGTGTGTGTGTTAATCACAGCAGAGCAAACAGTGCGAAGTGTGGTAGTGCAAGTTATGTATAAGATGTAACATTATTTATTGTGGGAGCATGAGGTGTGACTGTATGATAAAGTGAGGGGAGGCAGACTGAGGCAGACAGTGTGAAGTGTGGTAATGTGACGTGTGGCGGTGTAAGACATGTATAGGGAGTGAAATAGTTTTATGTATGGCAGTGTGATGTGCGGAAGTGTGAGATTTGGCAGTAAAGGGTGACAGTATGAGGTTTGATAAAGCAAGATTGGGGGGGCGGGGGTATGACTAAGACGTAGTAATATGGTTTGTGGCATTGTGAGGTTCGACAGTGTGTCGCTGTGGAGTGTGCGGACAGTGTATAGTGTGGGCAGGAAGGGCTGCAGCAGTATGGGATGTGCGTAGTGTGATCTCTGGGTACTGTGGGATGCGGGCATTTTGGGATGTGGCCAGTGTGAGGTGCTGCAGTGTGAGGCACAGCAGTGTTCGGTTTGACAGTACAGCATGTGGTTTGGCAGTGTGTGGTATGACATTGTGAGGCATTACAGTGACGTGTTTGTGAAGTGTGGTAGTGTGAAGGTTGAGAGTATGAAATGGAGCAGCATGAAGTATGACAGTGTTGGCTTTAACAGCGTTAGGTGTGGGAGAATGAGGTAAACTATTCTCAGGTGTGGCAGTGTGGGGTGGGAGTGAGAGGTGCTGCAGTGTGGATTATGTGTGAAGTGTGGCATTGTGAGGTGCCGTGGTGTGAGTTGTGGCAACGTGAATTCCGGCAGTATGCGTTGTGGCAGTATAAAAAAAAAAAAAAAAAAAAAAAAAAACTGAGCCGTGGCAGTGTGAAGACTGTCAGGTTTTCTAATGCGCAGTAAAAATTTTAACTTACTGTGAATCTCAAATACTGTACTGAAGAGTTATATACTGGTGTTTTAAAATTAAAATCTAAATAGAACAGGTACATTACACTCTAGTTCTTTAGGTTATGTGATTAACAAAGCGTAGTATTTCCCAGTTACCAAGTATGTTGCCATATAACCCACTCATGCACAAGGTACTGTTAGATCATACGTACCATAAGGACGCTGTAGGTAGGTCCGTGGGAGAGAGGGATAAAAGAGAAAGTATTAGTACTGGGATGAAAGAGAACTGAAACTACAAAAACTACAAAGGTCACTATGATTGTCATCTTAATATTCATCATCATTATCATCATCATCATCATCATCCTAATTTACTTCCTCTAACATACTAATGGGGTGGGAAGAGTTAGAGCAACTGTGCAGCAAATCCTGCTAGTAGAGTTATAAATGTTTTCAAACATCCCTTCCATTCACATTCATTTGAGCAATCCACCTCTTCTACACACATTCCCTTCGCCATTTCACCTCCTCCATACATTTTCCATCATTCCACCTCTTCCATAATTACTCCTTTCATGATGCCACCTGGTCCATAAACACTCCATTCACTATTCCACCTCTTCCATAAACATATCTTCATTATTCCACCCATATCACACGCTCCCTTTATCGTTACATCTTGTTCTTGCGCTTCCTCTCCCCATTCTTCAATCAGTTTATCGGTTATCTTCGCAGTCTTTCTCAGCGGCTTCTTCTTACCTTGGGGCAGATGGGGCAGCACTGGCAGGGCGGGGTGTACACGGGAACTGGGCAGCGAGGTATAGCGCAGAGGACGAGGGCACAGTTCAGTGGACGCTTACATCCAGGTTTGTATTGCCCACTGGATAAAGGAGAGAGGCGGTGAGATATAATTTTTGTAATTTTGTTTTTACCTTTACAAATACGTTCACTGGAAGAAAGGGAGAGGCTATAAGATGCTGTAGGATTTTGACTGTTTATTTTTACCGTTTTGGATACTGCTCACTGAAAGAAAAAGAGTCTGTGAGAGTTACACTTTTTTGCAAGATTGTTTTCATCTTTTTTCGATGATAAATGGAACTTTTAAAGGCAGTATATATGTAACATATGTTTCCGTTTTTACAAAATATTTTCGTCTTTCTTCAGGATATGTGTACATAGCAAAGATAGTTTGAAGGACTTTTCATTGTTTTGTAGGTAACACAGTGCTGTACAGTATATATCACTAACAATGAGTTTGCAAAATGTGTTCATATGCATAATCATAGCGTTTATCATTATCATCATAGTCCTCACCATCCCCATCAGCAGAATCAGCTGCTGCAGCCCCCCAAATCTTGCCCAAAGATAGTAATGTCGTTATTACCTCAGCCATCATCATAAAGTTACATAGTGTACAATGGAGCCTGTCCTTAAACCTATAACATAGGCTAGAAAGACAAATGGGCAGATATATAGGCTAAACGCATAGATATACATACAGATAAAATTATAGACAGGCAGATAGGTAGATAAATAGATAGAGATAAATAGATAGATAAATATAGATAAGTAGACAAATATACCTATCCGTGTTTGTCCATGTATTTATCTACCTATCTGATTCTGCCTATCTATCCATCTACCTTGAAAGAAAGAGAGAGAGAGAGAGAGAGAGAGAGAGAGAGAGAGAGAGAGAGAGAGAGAGATGAATGGATGGTTATAAATACTGATCAACATTTTGCGTCGATACACAGATATACTGTACACCAATAAAAAATTAATTTCCGTCCATCATCATCATGATCATCATTGTCTAATTCCTCACTAATTTTTGCATAAGTCAGTTGATTGCAGGACATATGAAGGTTTATAAAACCAATTGTACACTTTCTTATTACCATCATGAACACCACCACCACAATTTCATTCATCATTGCCGTCTTCATGATCATCATCATCAGCATCAACACCATCATCATCATCATCACAGTGACATAATCTTATTTTCTAATAATTAATGGTGTGAATAGGATCCAGAGAAGAGCATATAAGCGAAAATTTCAACTATGTTAATGAAAATAATCCAATTGGAAGAACCTTACACACAGCAGGTTACTGGAAAAGATGAAAAAAGTATTTGTCCTGTAGAGGACTGACTCAAGCCGTTGATGATGATGATGATTATGGTTACATTCTCAGTTAAGCTGAGAGAGAGAGAGAGACAGACAGACAGACAGAGACAGAGACAAAGAGATGTATATAAAAAGGAGCATACAACATCCAAGTGATATAACTGGCCTATAGGACAAATATTTGACTTTGAGCAACGACACTGACGCTTCACCGAGTAATCTCAAAATAGAATTATTATTGCCCACTGAGGCGATATAGAGGCGATAGAGTTTTTGTCGATGTGTGTGTGTGTGTGTGTGTGTGTGTGTGTGTGTGTGTGTGTTGGTAATATATCTCGAAAAGTTGTCCATGAAATTTCGTAAACCTTCAGGAAATACCAACTATGTGGATGTCCAGAAGCCTATTGCTTTTGACGAGAATTTGATCAAAGATGGCCGAATGCTGGCTGCCATATATTTTTTATTATGGATTGGCTTTTTTGTGATACTCAGTGATTGAATTCCTTAGTTTTACTACTTTTCTTCAAAATTGTTTTGTGGGTAGCTAGTACTTCAGCCACCATGTCTTGTCGGACGATTAGTATTGGGCCTCAAGATACTTTTGTTCCATTGTATCCTTTCTCAGTCCACAGTCACACCACTAAGTTTGGTCTACATCGGACGAAAACTGCTGAAGTTGATGTTATCGTGTATAAATGACTTTTGAAGTACCGTTTAGAAAATCATTTCCAATCGAATGAGAACAGGTTGAGCTATAGCGTCAAGCCTTTGACCTTGCCCTCTGCCTGATGGTTCTAAAATCCAGTTAAGTCTCCAAAGCCTTGCCTTCCCCTCAACCCTCTCAGTAGTAATGGATCACAACTTTTAAGATGATTATTCACTGTGACCTTGACTTGTACCTTAAACAAAACAAAGAGGTCAACCTCTCATCTAACCATCAATCCTTCCACCAAGTTGGATTTAAACTGGACCAAAACGTTTGAGTTATGATTTTCACACACACACACACACACACACACACACACACACACACACACACACACACACACTGAGACATGCAGTGTGTTCCAGAGCCTTTAGTGTATTACAAGAGAACAACAAATCAAAGAGAGAGAGAGAGAGAGAGAGAGAGAGAGAGAGAGATACTCACGCTGTCAGAGGAGGTACAGCCACCGCCACCACTAACAACACCAGCACAAAGCGAGCCCCAACCATTGTCACTGCAACACAGTCTGAAACACAAAATACTGTCACTTAAACACATTAGTAACGTGATATTTTAAAGATATTTTGCTCACACTTTGCTGGATTCCTTCTTAGCGGAAGAACTTGAAACATTCATTATTATTATTATTTTCTTTTTTAATCACCACACGATTCTGTTTAATAATGTTGAACTTTTCGAACTGGAAGTGTTAAGCAAATCCTTTAATAACCCTGTTCCCTACATCTGGAACTCATACAAACTTAATAAATCTGTCCGGTAGAAATAAAAGTAATATCGAAATGATCCTCCGGCTGAAGTGATTAATGATGATTGTTTTGAACCTCTCCACGGTCAGAAATTTTCCAAAATTAAATGTAACGATATTAAGGTGGCAAGGATAAAAAGACGGCAGCATAAAGATAAGCTTGAGCCATTCCATAGAGCATTGTCCATTTCATTTTGTATTCGCTGCAAACAATGTTATTCAGCTTTCGGAAGATGTTTGATGGAGAAGGGGATAAGATTTGGACGGTAGACTATGGTGGCATCAAGGAATGGGAAATTAGGATAGGCTGTCAAGCAGGAGGGAAGAAAACTAGGCAAGTGTGAAAGAAAGAAGGCAGTAGGGAAAACAGGCAAGCAGGATGATGGAAGGCAGACAAAAAGGTAAACCGTTTCGGTAGGCAGGAAGAAAAGGAAAGGTAAGTGCTAGGTTGGCAGACTGGAAGGAATGGATCATAGGCAAGAAATATGAATGGAAGGCTAGACAGGCAGGATGGAGGTAGCTAAAAAAAAAGTGGGACAAACAAGAATTAAGTGAACTAAAGAAGCAAAGGTGAGAGGTGGTTGAGAATGAAGATAACGGGGATTGGAGCCAAATAATTAACCAGGAGGGTAAGTAGGCTACGCAGACAAATTGGGTGGTAGGACAGACATGTACAAGGATGGGAGGAGGTTAAAATACAAGGAAAAAAAGAAAGAGGAAAACACTCTGGACGGAATGAAGGATCGGCAAGCACAGAGTTAGGAGGGGGGAAGGGAGGCAGAGGTAAAAGAAGAATGAGTGGGGAAAAAAGTGCCTAGGATTGATAGAAGTAAATTAGGAAGGTAGGTTCAGCAGGATGGAAGGAAACTGAGCTTGAAAGAAAGAAGGGTGTATGAAGAGGAAGATGAGATCCAAGAAGTACAAGGTGAATTAAAAAAAAAAGAAAAAAGGAATGTATTATAATGTAAGTTTAGCCAGACCGAAGGCAAATAAGCTAAACAGGCAGAAAGGGAGGGAAGAAAAAAGTACATATATCTGAATCAGTGCACGATAGATCAACAATTCCCCTAGCTGACAAAAGTAAAACTTTGATAGGAGCGAAGACAAGGATACAAGAAAACAGCGAGGAAGAAGGGAATGGAGAGTTGACAAGGTATGTAGGATGAAAAGCAGTTAGGCAGGTAGAAGGGAGGAAAACAAATGCAGTGAAGAACAGTGAACAATAAAATAAGAAAAATGGTGTGACAAAGGAGATGTTCTGATCTTGTTAAATATTAGCACAACCCGAACTAAGGGACAACTGCGTCATTAACTCCAATATAAAGTCTTAAAACTGCATCCAAATTTAAACAGATGTTACAACAGCACCAGCAAGGTTCAAACGTGCTAGACAGTGTGGAAACTCGTTCTGTGGGTCCCAGATACTCAAAGGCATTCCTTTTTTTTTTTTTTTTTTTTTTTTTTTGAACAATTATACTCAACTCATCGTAACTATATGTAAAACTGCCCTCTCTCCATCTTGAATTCTGCGCTGTAATAAGAGATTACTACTAGAATATGGTGCTAGTCAGGAATATGTATTATGGAAAGGATATGGTGCCATAATAGTCTTATTCAGTCATCAACCTAAGTGAAGTAACCTTCAAAAGGACGAAAACGTCCCCAATTACAGTGAATGAACGGAAGTACGAATGAACATTGCACTTACAATCTTTGACCACGGTGACGTCTTTTTCTTTTCAGTTTTGCTGTGAAAGATTTTTATTTTTGAATATGAAATTTTAATCGTTATATCAAACCCTTCCAGTTTCGTAGTCTCTTCAAATCTGTAAAACAACGGTGGTAATAAGAATACTGTAAAATAAAACTAACGGCATTAGATGTAACGAGAGAACAAACTCTTCTGATTTATGTCATTCTCATGTGGATATAGTTTGCACAAGTAACATACGAAATGAATACTGCCAGACTGTGTGAGAAGTGCTACTGAGACTTCTGCCCTTACAAGAATACGACCCAAGGAATCCATCGTGAGCATGACACTCAACCGTCATTTCGCGTTCAGTTCCCTGTTATTAGTTTTATGAAAGGAGCAAAGTAGGCTAAATAAGATATAATCCGAAGGTATCGTGATTTGTCAGGAAATTAAACGAAAAAAGATAGAAAGAAAATAATCGGTTGTTCTTTCCACTGTAAACAAAAATATCATTTCGTTCAAAGACCTTGTGATTCACCCGGAAATCAAACCTTGGATTTATTAGTTGGTGGCCCAGATTATTATCAATCTTTCAAATCACCGTCGTTTCTTTATATATATATATATATATATATATATATATATATATATATATATATATATATATATATATATATATATATATATATATATATATATCGGGTGCGAAGGGGTGGTGGTGGTGTACTAGCATACACATGGCCCGCATCTGAAAAATCCTGAGTCCACTTCCTAGGTTGGCCACGATAGCTTTGGGCATTATCTCTTTACCCCACTCGCTTCACATATAGAGTAGAAGTGGAAATGGATTTGTAAATCGACATATGCGTGTTGTACCTTGAGAAAATTATGTACTCTGGGTGCTATCTTTGTCGTTAACATTTGCCTATAGTTTATAAAAATTTCCTTAAATATTTCTCTCGAGAAAACATCTAGGTCAATAAATACCTGGAGTATAAGACAGCAACACGCACCTCCCCGTTGTTTCTTCCACACTGATGACAGTCTCGCACACCCCTCTCTATATACCGGTACCTGTCTGCTGCACCGCAGGAAATCCCAAGGTCTTATGATTGTATATATATTATTTTAATACAAGTAGAACACACACACTCACCCTCAACATACTGTACATATTTTAAAGGAATATTACTGTGCAGGAAGTAACTGTAAAATTAAGAACAAACGCAGATTCTTTTAAACTCATTAATATGGCAATTCTTCCGTAGCGAATATATCGTTTGTTATTCAGAGTAAAGTATTTAAATTGTCAGCCACAATGTAGGGGTCGTACTTAATGATTGCAAGAAATTTATCAAGTAAAGATGGGTGTGACACAGATTTTACTTCATGGCGATGGTTTCTAGTTTCATTACGAGGGATATATACACAGTTTACTGCATTTTTTTGTTTGTTTGTTTGAGGCTTCGTAATATCCTCTGGAGGAAGAAAAAACAAAATAAAGTTGTCATCCTTCTGAAGAAATTAAAAATGATGATCCTTTATTTCCAGATCGATCACAGGTGTTGTAACTGGACTCAACATTTATCGTTTAGGAATAAAACTGAACAATGCTTGAGGGACAGAAGTAATTTAGGTAGAACTGTTTAGCCAAGATGACAGAAATGCCTTCTGTGAGACATGCAGGGATAGATTTATGTAGGATTGAGTGAGAAATGCCTTATGAGAGACATGCATGGATAGATTTATGAAGGATATAAAAAGAAACAATATGCAACAGAGAGAGAGAGAGAGAGAGGTCTCCAAAGTACAATAGTGCTACTCTTCGCACAGGTAGTAGGCTGTGACCACCATCCACTCACATGGCGTAGCGCTGCCTACTTCTTCCCTCACCTTTATCATTTCATTTCTGAGTCTGTCCGCCTCCTATTTCTCCGTTTCATCCCCTTTATTACTCCTCTTTCCACTCCAGGTGGCTCTACAATGAGTGACAAGCCTAGTGGTTTCCTGTAACCTAGGAAGCCATTTACAGCGCTGGTTGATAACCATATAGCAAGAAAACGGGATGATGTGGAGCCTGATGTGGTGCCCGGCAAGTGCTGCGTCCATCAAGGAACCAAACATCAACACATTTCTCAGCACTTTGCTACAGCACAAAGCTGTAAAACGCAAGAGAATATCGGTCCGCTGCGCGGGACAGTCCTGGGGGGGAGGCGGTTACTTTCTTGCTTGCGGTTGATATGTTTGTTCAACCAGACAGACTGGGGACGATCAACGACTCCTTGCTCATACCAGCTGTAGGCTATTAGGTGGTTTATGGAATGTTAGTTTTAGTTTTCACAAGACAGTAAACAAAACTGCTTCAAAAACGTGTCATTATGCTGATCTTTGTAGATGTTATGATGCGTAACACACACACACACACACACACACACGCACACACACATATATATATATATATATATATATATATATATATATATATATATATATATATATATATATATATATATATATATATATATAAGCAAAGGCCAGGAGCCTGCAAATTATTCTCTGTAAGAAAAAACAACAGGATAAGAGGAAGCCAAATTAAAGATCCGCTCATTTTTCGATTTCTGAACACACTGCATTTGAAAGACTGGAGATCATAGGAAGTAGGATATACGGACAGGGGGAGATACTTCCAGAGTTGACCTGTTGCACACATAGGATTGAGAGTAATGGTTAACTCTTGCTCTAGACAGCTGGACTGAAAAGAGATGAGAGTTTGTTGCTAGACAGATGCTACACGCCCGCTGTAGTGATAGAGGGATGTAAGTAGACATTTCAGAGTAGCAGTGATCATTGAACTAGTGACAGAAAAGAGATGATCCAACGGTGCGGCAAAGAGACAGAGGTTGAAGGAAGCCACTAAGAGGAGGAGAGCTAATGAGACGAAAAGTCTTTGACTCCACCTTGTTGAGAAGAGCTTTATGTGGTGAGGCTCCCCACATGAGATTTGTACGATACACAGGGACGAATACAGCCCATGTATAAAGTCAACAATTTTGCAGGGGTAAAGAAGGCACAGACTCGGCTTAGCACACCTAATCTATTGGAAGCAATTTTACAGTCGAGGAAATATGTTCTTCCTAAGATAAATCCCGAAAGAGTGAAACCCCAAGAATGTTTTAAAATGATGCAGGATTGAGCTGGATATTGTAAAAATCTAGAGGGTACTCTTGTGATTTTTTCGGTGATAGATGTAAGAACTGAGTGTTTGATGCATTAAACATAACAAGACTTATTTTTATCCCAATCAGAGATATGAGCCACGTCAAACATTAGGTATGCCATAGCCTGACCCCTTGTTTGTTGAAGTAACTTCAGAGATGGATGCTGCGGGAAGCAAATGCAAAGGTGAAGGGTTTAGTCATCAGATAGGGTTAGATGTACAGCTTAGGTCATTGATGAAGCCCTGATGAACACCACTACTGATAGTTCTAGGAGAACAACGGTGGCCGTCTACACCAGCAGCTATACAACGACCAGAAAGGAAGCTAGACATGAAGGCAACAATAGAAAGACTGAAAGTGTAAGAGCGCAATTTGGAAATTAAAAACTTGTGCCAGATTTGATCGAAAGACTTTCAAATGTCAAGTGCAATGGCAAAGCTTTCGCCTAAGTATCGAAAGGAGGATGACCAGGAGTCTAAAAGGTTTGTCAGAAGATCACCAGTGGAGCGTCCCTGGCGGAACCCATACTGACGTTCAGAAAAGAGATTGTGATTGGAAAGATGCTTTTTGGTTAAGAATAAACGGAAAAACTCCTGAAACATAGAATGTTTAGGCAATTTGACGAGACTTAGATGAATGGGAATGGTCACCCTTCTTTGGTATATGTTGAATAAGAGCAGGCTTCCAGTAAGATGTAAAGGTGGAAGTTGGCAGACAAAGGAGGCAGAGTTAACCTAGGCAGAGTGTAGAGTTCTTGAGGACAACAGGAGGGACCCCATCAGGCCCATATGCCTTATTAGTATTAATGCCGGTGATGGCAGACAATACATCAATTGAGGACATTTTAATGTCAGCCATGAGGAAGTCAAAGGGGGAAAGTGATAGAGGAACAACTCCAGAATCATCGCTTTGGAATTCGAGGAGAAAGTCTGAGCAATGAGGTCTGCTTTATCAGTAGAAGAAATAGCTACAGAGCCATGGGTGTGGAATAGGGAAGAGAAGGATGATGAGGTAAATCTGTTAGACAGCGTTTTGGCAAGGTGCCAGAAGGGGCGGGAAGAACTCAAGTTGGAAAGTCCAGACTATTTAGTACGAATGAAATTATTTTTAGCATAACGAAGAACAGACTTAGCACGCTTCCGGGCAGAAACATAAAGGATGAGATTTAAGAGTGGGTTGGCTCCAGTACATTTGTGGGCCCTGTCCTTGTGGACAGAATTAGAACAAGCGAGATTAAACCAGGGTATTTTTTTCATTAGTCAATGGATATGAGAAAATAATGTATGTTTCCATCCCCTAGAGAATAACTTCCGTAATGCGCAAGACACACACCGTTGGCTGTCGCCCATGGTGACATGTAGAGGTGTATGGTATGTTGGAGGACTACTGGGCCTCGGGAGCAGGCTGCGAAGCCTATGCCCAGAGTCAGACCCATAAAATAAAAAAAGAGTAAGTAATAATCATTCCAGGAAAAATCAAAGAAGTAATGCAAGATTATAATTTTCTTGGTTTGAAGCTCTTCTTCTTCGTCTACCACCCATCTCACCTAATGTTCAACAGTCCCATCCCTATGAGCACCCCTGGTGTGAATTCAATCGTTTGACATCAATAATAAAAATGACAGGCCGTTACTGTATGGAAATTGACGATGCAGATCAACCCTTATATGCAATATGCACGTAAAAACTAAGTGAGAGGAGTGAAAAAACAGAGAATGACAATAAAAGAAATGTTTACCAAGAAGTGAAAAAGAACGATGAAGTCACTCAAGAGCGCATTGTTGCGGAGTTATAAAGTTTATAATTTCTTTCTTTGCAGTTAACCTTCCTTTTACATGAAGAGGTATGTTCCTAGTACACTGTCTATCTATAGCCAGAGGCCATAACCAGGAAGGGGTGGCGTCTGGCTATCTATCTATCTATCTATCTATCTATCTATCTATATATATATATATATATATATATATATATATATATATATATATATATATATATATATATATATATATACATACACACCACTCTCCCTGAAGTGACACAAGTATCCAAAGTGATGGAAAGGTATATTAGGACGCTGTGATGATATGCCGCCGTGATACTAGGGCGCCTGTCATGCCCTTGAGAAAACTGTCTGAATCTCATGATCACGGAAATCTGAGGGGTTTCCAGCCGTTTGAGGGGATAATATAGGAAAACATTCTTAGGCGGACTGTAGTGCTCAAGGCCATACGTTGTATAAAGTATATAATGAATATGGAATTTCTTGACACACCTGATCTTGGTACATAAATTTTCTTTCATGCTCTTCTTGGGTTGGTTATATGTTACCACTCAGCGCTGTATGTGGTGTCCTGACTTACAGGAAACCATTATACTTGTCACTCAATGCAAAGGCACGTGAAATGGAATAAGGAGCAATAGGAAGAGACATGAAAGACAGGAGAAACAGGAAGAGACGAGAGCAGCTTCAAAAAACGAATGATAAATGTTTAGGAAGAAGTAGGCAGCATTACATCAAGTGAGAGGAAGATTGTCGCCACCACTGTTGTTGTTGATTCTCTCCCCTGATTAGAGGAGACCGGGCCTTGCTGGAGCCTGGTTAGCCACCACTTATCACCTACTGTATATCAGCATTTATTCGTCACGGCAAGTACGTAATCTTTGTTTATTTATAGTAATTAAAACATTCAGGACGTTATCTTGCTTTCCAGTAGACCATATTAAATACATTATTCGTTTTTTTTTTTTTTTTTTAATTCCGAGAAACACAGGAGGAAAGTGTTTAAAACTAAATATTATCGATCATCAGGCGTCAGTTACGTTGACCTTATCGGCCTTTAATCAGCAGTCGTAAACACACACACCCTAATTGCCACCTAGATTTCAATTGCGCAAGTCAACAAATTATGGTACTGGAATAAAATTAGATTCCTTAAGAACGTGAGTTTGTAAGAAAACAGCTTGAATTCCTAGTCACTGTCCATGTATATTATATTCCCCGTCACCCGTATATATATATATATATATATATATATATAATATATATATATATATATATATGTGTATATATATATCATCATCATCATTAGATGGAAGAAGAGCATCACACAGTATGGATCAGTTGGGTCAAGGATTGTGTGGGTAAGATTGAGAGTTGGAATACAAATGTGGGCGATTGTGTGTGTGTATGCGCCAACGCAAGTTCGTGCAAGCAGAGTGAGAGAAGAGGTCTGGACAAATGTGGAAGTGTGCATGGAAAAGTTTGGAAGGAATGAGAGACTGTTTTTGATCGGTGATATGAATGGTAAAGTAGGGAATGTGAAGGTGGAGGGAATAGTTGGTGAGTGGGGTGTGCCTGCTGAGATAGATGAGAATGGCAGTGCGTTAGTGGACATTTGTGCTGGGAGAGGGTTGGTGGTAGCCAATACCCTGTTCAGGCACAAAATGATCCATAGGTATACATGGCGAGTGATGAGAAGGGTGGGTGGTGAACTGAATGAAAGGAAGGCAATGGTTAATTATGTGTGTGTGGATGAAAGGATGCTAAGATGTGTAATGGATGCAAGAGCTTATAGAGGTTGGGGTGGACTTTCTGACCACTACTTGGTGGTGGCCAGAATCAAGATCCAAATAAGATGGAGAAATAGAAGAAGGGAAGGACGGGAAGAAGGAGTATTTGTAAGGAGAGTGGAAAGGTTACAAGAGGATGAGAAAAAGGCAGAGTATAAGAGAGAAGTGGAGGAACAATTGGACAAATATGAATTGGACCAGATGGGGGACGTGGAAGGTGTGTGCAGGATATTCACAGAAGAAATATGTGCAGCATGTAATGTGATATGTGGGATGAAGAGAAGACGGAGGGAGGTGGAAGGAACAGCCTGGTGGAATGAAGAGGTGAGACAGGCTGTGGCACAAAAGAAGAAAGCATACAATGAATGGATGAGAAATAGGGACGTGGAAGAAGTTGAAAGGCGGAAGAGAGACTTATATGTAGAAAGAAAGAGAGAGGTGAAAAGATTAGTAAGAGAGAGTAAGAAGAGAGTGGATGAGGAATTTGGAAAGAAATTGAGTGTAAAGTGGAGGGACTGTAAGAAAATGTTCTGGAAAGAGGTGAAAAGAGTAAGACAGGGTGGAAGTGAAGTTAGCAGGGGAGCGAATGATAAAAATGGTAGATTACTAGCGGAGAAGGGAGAAAAAGTGAGGAGATGGAGAGAACACCTTAAGGAATTGTTGAACATAGAGGATGGAAGTAATGAAAGTATAAGTGGCTGGGGAATGGCTGGGAGATGGAGGGAGGTGAGAAGACAGGAAGAAATCAGTAGGATAGAAGTTGTGGAAAAACCCATTATTGGGATTAATAATGAAGTTTATACGTCTGTTCAAAAGTATACATCAATATGAAGGCAAATAACACTCCTTCCAATCGTTTTTATTCACTTTATTCAGTATTAGCTTGCATAGGTTGGTACACCACAAGGGATCGTCGGGAGAGCGCGTGTTTTGATGTGCGTCGGGATGATTTGTAATACCACTTTCACTATCCCGATCAACTATCACGATAACGATCGCCTTCGGGTCCGATGACGATCGGGTCTGACTTGTAATACGCAGTCCCAACATTAAAGGTGACAGTGAATAACCTTCGCCCCTGAATAGCATTACGTGCGCAGTTAACTCCAACTAACCCTCCGATATAAACCCTCACAGTCTCAATCCGTTCGGAGTGCCTGATACTGAGGTGAAGTAAACGAGACACTGATGCATGGTAAAGATGACACGGAGGAAAAGGAGCAGTGTCACGAGTCGGCGCGATTAAGTATTTGAATAAACTCGTGACATTAACTTTGGTGGGAAACCGCGAATTCTAGTGGAATCCCAGTATTTATCACTCAGTTTAACCACCACGTATTCACCCGATCGGGAATATTTTCAAGACAATTTTCACTGTGTCATAAGTGATCGTCTCTGTGCGCGACTTTAGCAGCTCCGCTGAATACTTTGTTATGGCCGTGTTTCACTCATTCTAGCCGTTAGCAAGTGCGGCTCGACACTTGTCTCTCTCACAATTTGAAGTCAGTCAAGATTTGTGCGCCGTGGCAGCAGGTAGTGTCTGTGGCAGTGTCCTTCCTCAGCAACGACGCCCAGTTCCCGCCGCCGCCAGTGAATTCCAGAGGCTCAGCGTGTGCAGTGTCCTTCCTCAGTAACGATGCCCAGTCATCCGCTTTGTCCACTTTTCTGACCAGTATTTCTTTTCGTTTTTCCTAGGTTTAAGAGTTAGCTTCTGAGTGAGCAAGTGAGTGCGATCTCCTTATTTTGAATTCATTTTGAAATGTAACGTAAATTTATTTCTTTGTAATCAATAAATTTAACAGTTCTTTTTCCTGAGCTTAATGTATGTAAACTCGTGTTTTATTTCTCCATAAGCTTATTCTAGTTGCAGCTCCTAGCTTGCATAAACGCTTTGCTATTCATAACTGGTACTTAGGCCAGTCCTTTTGTATTAACTCAAATCCGTTGTGCCATCTAGGAGTTAACTGCATCAGCAAGAACTTGTTTATCATTAATAGCATTAGCTATTGATTGTCAGGGGTGGAGTCACTTTCTCCAGAGGCCAACAGTACTAATAAACAGCACGTGTGAATAGTCTCTGCTGAGTACTGTTGAGAAAGTTTATAAATTCTCGTCCTTAGAGAATCGGCGAAGTAAGCTAAAATAAAGTTCTCATTGCTTGATTTTCACAAGACAATTCATTGTCCTGCTCTCAAGATTATTGAATAATATTCGTTAATATTGCATATACACTTATAAAAACTCCTTGACATTTGGCAACCTCATTCCAGGATATTAACTCCTAGCTCTAAAGCTATTCACGAGATAATACTCACTCACTCATACTTACTGTAGGGATTTATCATTAAAGTCTATAGGCACTACCTTACTGGTGATTATTGATTCAGTTTTATTAATTTACGTAATAGTTTTCAGTCAGTTGCTTGTTTAAGTTTTTTTCTTTACCAGTTTAATTAGATAAAACTGGTCACCACTAACCTGTGCCTATATTCTTTATTCTTGATTATTGGCATCTTTCTTTGCAAATTGCAGTCAGTACTGAGTCGCTAGTTTACTTAGACTGAGTTAGCATCATGTCTACCAGCGTCTATGTACAGGAAGCTAAAGATATGGGGCTTACAGATCCGGAGAAAATAAAGGACTTTGTCCTCTCTTGATTTAATTACGAGCAGCAACGCGAGAGTGATGCTCGTGAGGAGAGTCGAATTCAGCATGAGGAACGCGAAAAAGAGCGCAAATACGAGTGAGAACAGCGCAAGGAACGCGAGAGAGAACGAGAACAAGACCGAAAACAAAGTGAACTCGAGTTAGAACATGAGCGAGAACAACGAGAACACAAACGTGCCGAGTGAGAAGCACGCGAAAAACATGAAATTGAAATGTTGAAGCTCAAGCGAGATTTCTTGGGTTCAGACACATCTGGTACAGCTGGCCCAAGCTCCACGAGCGCTATCCCTGCAGATATTATGGTGACCCCACACATCAAGCTTCCCCCATACAAGGAAGGCGAGCGAATAGAGCCATACATAGCTCATTTTGAAGACATGGCTCAGCTTTACCAGCTGGATGATGCAGCTAAGCGGCTTCAGTTTCTTAGCCTGTTTGAGGACCCTGCCCTCGTTATTCTCCACAGAATTCGTGGAGACAATCTCACGTATGAGATGATAAAGGCCGCACTCGTCAAATGTACGGTCTCACAGTTGACGACGCCAAGAGTCAGTTCATGAGGGCGTGTTTACAGGATAAAGAGACTGCCGTTTAGTTTTTTGACCGGCTTACTGC
The DNA here is from genome assembly GCF_032717465.1 of Coenobita brevimanus. Classification (NCBI taxonomy): domain Eukaryota; kingdom Metazoa; phylum Arthropoda; class Malacostraca; order Decapoda; family Coenobitidae; genus Coenobita; species Coenobita brevimanus. The sequence continues at coordinate 13,102,513 of NC_137060.1, read as the reverse complement.
TTACTTAGATGAGTGGATGGGGAAAGATGAAACTACTTCCACGTGTGAGGGGATAATTGACCTTATGCTATGCACACAACTAGAAAAGTCGTGGCCTACTGAACTTATGGCTCAGCTCAAGATCTGCCAGGTAAGAGATGCCAGCCAAATGGTGAAGAAGGCTGACGCATTCTTCACTGCATATGGGTATCAAACTCGTAAGCAGCATACCTGGAACAGGAAACCTGATAAATCTGGGAAACCGTCTCAGACTGAACCCCAGCAACAAGGTCGTTTTCAGAATAATGGCCAAGGTCCAAAACTGCAGAAGAAGGACCAGGGGCAAAACACTCAGAAACCTGAGTGGAAGCGGTATGATAAGCAGAACTCTAACCAGCAGCAGTACCAGTATTTCAAGCAGCAGCAGCGCAAGGACAAACCATGTAACCCTCAGTCAGGACAATCAACTTTAGTGTTTCGGAGGCAGGATGCAAATGCAGCCCTCATGCCACAACAAGCGTACAGTGGTGCCAACCCCACCAGTATAGATACTTCCCCGCAATTCACTAGTTCATCAGCGACAGTGAACCCTCCTCCACAGGTGGTCAGTGCTCCAGCTCCTCAGATGGTGAGCACGACCCCTCAGGTATCAAGTTCTCAGGGCACCATGTTTGCCGCATCATTTATTCAGCAGCCTAATCAGTGGCTAGCTGCTTCCTCCACAGGCCCTCCCACAGGTGACAGTGCCTTCCTTGTTCAGTCAGGGCTTGTGGGAGACATTCCTGTGAAGGTCCTGAGAGATAATGGATCCTCAGGTTGCTCTGTCAAGCAGAGTCTAGTTCGGCCTGAGCAGTACACAGGTCGACAGATCCAAGCTAACCTTATTGATGGATCAGTGAGATTGTTCCCTGAGGCACGTATCCAGGTGGCATCTCCATTTTACACTGGTACGACAGTCGCAGTTGTCATGCCAGAACCTTTATTTGACCTTATCATAGGTAATATTCCAGGTGCCAAGTATAGTTGCACTGAAGATAACGCTACTCAGACTTCGGCTGCAGTAACATGAGCCATGGCTGAGGCTCCAAACTGTGTCACCCCGGTGACCATTGAATCACCGCAAGATCGGATGTGTAGCCAAGTTGTTGTTCAAGAACAACATTCTTACCCGACACTTGCTGCCGTGTGGAAGAAGCAAAAAGGTAGAGTGATAAAATATTCACAGGGAGGTCAAGCCAAGTTCCTTTGCAAACAAGGATGGCTGTACAGTGAGTCACGAACACTCGAGGGCGAGATTCAACTGCAGTTTGTTGTTCCCGCCAAGTACCACCTAGCAGTGTTAGAATGGGGTCACTGTTCAGCCTCAGGAGGTCACATGGGCAAAAGGAAGACCCAGGGCCATATCCGAGCTGACTTTTTCTGGCCAGGGATGGGACAAGAGATAGATAGTTTTGTGCACTCTTCCAATGTGTGTCAATGTACCACTAATCAGGAACATGTCCTTCCTGCGCCGTTTGAAACCACACCCGAAAGCTCTGAGTCAGTTGAGAGACAGGGCAGTGGTGAAGTAGGTGCAGACCTGATGTCTCGCCTGCTAACTGCTGACTAACACAGGCAACTGTGGTATGCTGGGTTCTATAAGATAGTCATTCTCAGAGATTTGAGTAATCCAGGGACCAGCCTGGTTCCCAGTTAAAAGTATCAGTAATTGCTGACGTCTTGCCCGTTGGTCCCACAGGACACGTTACGTCCAGGACTTGTATATACATGTATACCATACGTTAAGGGGGAAGTTTGAGAACCTTGCAGAGACAGTCTGAGGCTGTGTATGAATTACCTTGTGGAACGTCTCGAGCTCTGGGCCTCTCTGCGGATTCCCGGAGAATGCTCATTATCGACATGAGTGTTCACACCCACGGTGGGTGCTCAAATGTGACCTGCCTGAGATTGCGTAGGGATTCTCAGCTTCCTGTTATTAGTCGTAAGTGTAGAGTTAGGTTAACCAGTAAACTGCCCGTTCTAAGAGATTTGAGCAATTCAAGAACTGACACGTTTCCTGGTTAACCCACCCCGTCTTGGAGACGTGCATTCACGTCCGATGTGCACTCATATCCCGGAGACGTAAATTAACGCGGCAACATTGCAGGGTCCCTAATTTGCACAATTTTCACACACAAGTCAAGAGTGAGAGCAGTGGAAATGAGTTATTTAAGAGGAGCCTGTGGAGTCACATGGAGAGACAGGCTGACGAATGATGATATAAAGAAGCGTTGTGGTGTGGATGTGGATGTAATAGGAAGCGTTATGAGGAACACACTGAGGTGGTTTGGCCATGTGGAGAGGATGGAGGGTGAAAGACTGACGAAGAGAGTGTATGTGAGCGAGGTGGAGGGGGGAAGAGGGAGGGGGAGGCCGAGGATGAGATGGAGGGATGGGGTGGAGAGGTATATGAGAGAGGGGGGGTGTGAGTTGGGAGCAGGGCAGTGAAATGGCGGGGGACAAGGCGACTTGGAGGCGATTTGTTTGTGGCCATCCCAAACGGGATTGAGGCGTCTGGCAATAGATAGATAGATAGTTTAACTGCCACGTATTCACCCGATCGGGAATATTTTCAAGACAATTTTCACTGTGTCATAAGTGATCGTCTCTGTGCGCGACTTTAGCAGCTCCGCTGAGTACTTTGTTATGGGCATGTTTTGCTCATTCTAGCCGCTAGCAAGTGCGGCTCGATACTTGTCTCTCTCTCACAATTTGAAGTTAATCAAGATTTGTGCGCCGTGGAAGCAGGTAGTGTGTGTGGCAGTGTCCTATCTCAGCAACGACGCCCAGTTCCCTCCGCCGCTGTTGAATTCCAGGGGCTCAGTGTGTGCAGTGTCCTTCCTCAGTAACGACGCCCAGTCATCCGCTTTGTCCACTTTTCTGACCAGTATTTCTTTTCGTTTTTCCCAGGTTTAAGAGTTAGCTTCTGAGTGAGCGAGTGAGTGCAGTCTCCTTATTTTGAATTCATTTTGAAATGTAACGTAAATTTATTTCTTTGTAATCAATAAATTTAATAGTTCTTTTTCTTGAGCTTAATGTAATGTAAACTCGTGTTTTATTTCTCCATAAGCTTATTCTAGTTGCAGCTCCTAGCTTGCATAAACGCTCTGCTATTCATAACTTGTACTTAGGCCAGTCCTTTTGTATTAACTCAAATCCGTTGTGCCATCTAGGAGTTAATTGCATCAGCAAGAATGTTTATCATTAATAGCATTAATTATTGATTGTCAGGGGTGAAGTCAATTTCTCCAGAGGCCAACAGTACTAATAAACAGCGCGTGTGAATAAGTAGTCTCTGCTGAGTACTGTTGAGAAAGTTTATAAATTCTCGTCCTTAGAGAATCGGCGAAGTAAGCCGGAATAAAGTAATCATTGCTTGATTTTCACAAGACAGTTCATTGTCCTGCTCTCAAGATTATTGAATAATATTCTTTAATATAATATATAAATAAAAACCTCGTGACAAGCAGTAAGGTGAAATAAAGATGACATCAATGAGTGAAAGTGACAGTGAGGTATGAAAATGAAATTAAGGGATGTAAGGGTGATTTAAGATGATGGCACTGAAAGGCTGTAAAGTTGACACTGTTCTGTGGTGAAAGCGATGACGGAGTGTGGTGAGTATGTCACTGAGGTGTGATAAAGGAAATAATGAGATGTGATGAAGGTGACATTGAGATGTGATAAAGGAAATAATGAGATGTGAAGGTGACATTGAGGTGAATGTGACAATGAAGTGAAGTGATACTGACGTGATGTTGACAGTGAGATAAAGTGATAATGAGTGAAGATGGCTCTGATATCTAGTGGTTATAGTAAAGTATTTTGAAAATGAAAGAAAGTGGCAGGACTGTGAATTTTCAGATTTGTAAAAAATGAAGAAACACAAAGGGGCGTTTCCCAAAATGTACAAGGCCCGAAGAAAAACTCAGGGTACTGAATATTAAATGAGGATGACCGTAAATTTTAATCTCTGGTTTTCAAAAAAAAAAAAAAAAGCACATTAGATTATAAACGGAGACACTCTTCTTGGCGCAACCAGACATTATAAACTCCCAGAACATAAATATGGTAGAAATATATATTTATTTTTTAAATAAAACATTAAAGGAGACGGGGAATGGGAAAATGAAAGAACTATTTATATCAATAGAATGCGTGATGAACGTACAGGCTCGACTACTCAAATTAAAATCATAACTTGTGTAATAACGCAGATAAAGGAGAAATCAGGAAGGCTGTATGAAACTGAGCTACTCATAATTTAGTCTTCCCATCTCACGCCACATCACTAGCAATAACAGCATAGGTTTGCAGTATAATTCTAGATGTGAACATTATTTGGAACTGTGTAGGACTGCTATCAATACTTTGTGAGATGGGTGTTGTGAAGTGGAGAAAACAGAAAAAAAAGAAGGTAAGAACAGTTATTGTTGTGTACATACAACCTGGAACTGATGGCACCAAAGTATGCACCTAGATTATCCTCAAGAGGGGTGATAAAGATGTCAACAGTATTAGCATCGGTAATGGAAAATGACAGACATTACTTTATCTCTTCAGTGACAGTTTTTATAGCATACATGCTAATTGCATAGACTGGTTCAGCGTAGGACAAAATTCATACTAGAGAGTAAATTACAGCCTTAATAAACCCCATCATTAATAGAGGTTCTTCCTAATTTGAATGAAGTCGTCTAGTAGCACAAAGTATAAACAGCTTCAAGATTTGGGGGCTGAATAGACTGATGACGGAGGGAAAAAAAATATGTACTAAAATAACAAACTGAAAAATGGAAGCACCAACCTGCGTCGAGTGGACAAGTAACTGAAATAAAAAGTTACATGAAGACAGTAAATAACAAAACAGACAACTGATAAGCACGACTGAGGAAAGTAATGAGTATAAACTTTACTTGACAGACGTGAGACCTTGAAGACCATTTTATAGGCAATCGCTAACATCCATGGCATTGAAGTACCTTGCATCTGAAGTGCCTAATGGTGCAGGAGGATCGCTGCAGTAGAAGTGTGTGAAGCAGGTCCAAGAATCCTTGGTTGTGACTGATTAGTCAGATGACTCCAAAAAGTGCTCCCGCACATTAATGCGAGAAACTGGGATTAAAGTAAGTGGGAGGGGGATCTGAGAGAAAACTACACTGAATGGGGTTTTCCGGAATCTCCAAGACCAACAGTGAGGGCTTTGAAGGTGAGGCTGAGATGGAGCGAACGTCATCTTTTACTGTGAAAGCGATCTTGAGATGTTGTAAAGAGTGTGTGAGAGATGATGTTTGGTGATGGTGATGGAATGAGGTGTGATGGAAGTGAAACTGACATGTAAAAATAACAACAGACGTCAAAAGTGAGGTATAGCAAGTGTGCTCTTCAAAGGTGAAGGTGTTACTGATGTGTTCTGAAAGCAGTATGACGCATGGTGCTTATTAAAGACTGAGCTGTGATGAAAGTAAGAGTGAGAGGTGGTGGATGTAATGTGTGGAAAATGTTGCTTTGAATTGTGAAAGTGAGCTTGAGGTATTTTGAATGTGAGATAAGATATGATGATTTGTATTGTTCGTGTAAGTGACAGCGAAGTGAAAATAAAAGTTAGGTATGGTAACTGATCTTATTTAGCTGTCAGGGTGATGTGGAGATACTGTGAAGGTGATTATATCATGGTTATTGCTGTGTTGTGATAGTGATGAGTAGTGAAACTGACAAAGGAGTTAAATGACTGTGGTTTTGAATATCTTTAAAGGTGACCTTGAAGTGTAGTGAAGGTGGTGTGAGACTCGTTGGTTATTGTTGAGCTGGATGTGGGGAAGTCCAGGTTTCTTGTGGTTCTTCCCAGCTGGACTTTCCGATTATAAATAACTCTTCAACCCCGTCACCACGATTACGCCATGTTTAGTTTATTCTTTTCATCATAGCCGTGGTGGCCAAGTGGTTAGTGAAGTTGCCAGCCCGATAGTGACTGGATTCGAATCCTGTTCATGCAGCTGGCGCCACTCTGCTCAGGGATCTATCAATCCTAGTAAACGAATACATATGACAACACCTAGAAAAGGTTGCTGTGGTAACGTGGATGCTGCAGTCCCTGGTATTCCAGGATAGTGGGTGAATAATTCGCAACAAACTCAAAGGTCTATGCTGCTGAGATGAGCATTGCGGCTAATAGTGCCCCCTCCCCCTTCCCTTATCACACAATTATATTATTCAGATTGGGAGAGACTTCTCGTACTCGATCTGATAGACATGCTCTTCATGATCCACATCGACTATCGGAGGTGATTTCTAACTCTGATACAATCTTACTACGGTGACTAAAGAAAAAAAAAAAGATAGGTGCGTCATCGTAAGGAAGAATTTAATAGATCATAACGATACTCGTTAGCTTATTGGCTCCCCGGCACTTATACCGAGCCAGTAGGTTTCTGTATAGCCTAAGAACAGTTGATATGAGGCTTCTGGAAGATCTCACCCAGTTCATTTCTAATTACGACCAGTAGGCAATATCATGGGTTTAAGAGAAAACTGGCGCTTAATCGATTTTACAAAATAACACTGCACATAACATGCAAATGTGTATTTACCATTTCTGCCAAGTGGCCTCATGTTTACTGGATTCTTGCAAATACCTCACGAATGCATTCAACTTTGGAGAAACCACTTATAAGGAAGGGATCAGTGGCAGCTTTATTTAAACCCTCTCCTTCACAGTATCTCATAAGCTGGAAAAATGTATTAAAGATAACATGCATAAAATGTAAAGTCGTCTGCCTTAAGGATCGAAACATGGAGGTCGGAGCGAGTTGGAAAAAAAAAAATCCTACTGAAAAGATAATTTGCAAATATTTTGCATCATATATATTACCAAGACTTATACTGTGTGTGAAGTCAGTATATTAAGTCTATAATCCTAAAAGTACAAGTCAATACTACAACGGCAGGAGTTGCTGGTGGACACTTTCAAATGTCTTTGATGCTACGATATTAATACATAAAAGACCAATTTTAGAGAAAAATGTATTTAACATTCTGATCTCGAAATTATAGTTGCCGAGCCAGTTATCCAATACTATATCAATTTTTGGCACTGGTAAAAGACTGTCATCATTAACACTTAAGTGTGAGATAATATCCCCTGAATTTTTGATGCCACGAAGAATACTGTTAAAAAAAAAAAAAAAAAAAAAAAAAAAAAAAAAGCTTTATCTAACAGAATCGTCTTACAATAAGTGTCTACGTACTAGCAAAGGCATAATTAGGCTATTCTGCCTAATCTGTTTCTTGAAGTGATACCATTTTCCTTTTACCATTGTGGACTTGATCAGTATGGGTGTTGAAACGAACAAAGCAATCGGGAACTCTCATTTAAAACGAATATCTGAGTAGAGAAAGTTAATCCTTACGTCCAACGACATATACTTCATTTTGTTCCTCCCAACTTCTAGAAAATTCAATTCAGCTTTCAACAGACTTTTTGAGCTCCATAGGTTCAATATAGACTTTATTCCGCAATAAAATGGCTCCATAAAGCTGAATACAGTCGCCTGGAGGAGGCAAGAATGATTCTGTAAAACATGTCATCGGTCGGAATGTTTGGGTGTAATGTGTTTCCATATTATCTAAGGGTAAGAGATCCCCAAGCAACTCTTCTTACCTGTTTCTCTTCGTACATGGCATGCTAACATTTCCTTGTCAGTCTGTTTTTGTAAAATGACACTTAAATATTCTCCCGTAGCTTGTTTAGGCAGAATATAGTCCGTATTCTCGCAGGTATAGATAACGTCAGACCACCTCTTCCTCAAATAATTATTTTGTTTAATTCGTTTTAGTACTCTTTTGCATATTATTCTTGTCCTCTAAATATCGACACATTTTGCATCGTACCATACCAGAGGAAATTAACCCTTTCCATTTGGTGACGTGTGTGTGTGTGTGTGTGTGTGTGTGTGTGTGTGTGTGTGTGTGTGTGTGTGTGTGTATGTGTGTGTGTGTGTGTGTGTATTTATTACCTGATGCAAAATTCAGGTGACTCTGTTCAACTTAGGTTATTCAACTGGCGGCCCACGGACCAAATCCGGCCCTTGCGTGTGTGTGTGTGTGTGTGTGTGTGTGTGTGTGTGTGTGTGTGTTTTGGGGGGTGAGGGCCTCTGATTGACTAAGAGGAATGAAAATAAACAAATAAGCAAGCATAAAACAGAAAGGTTTGCGTTTTTCTTTTAATTTATGTATTTAGCAGAAAATGAAAACGCAAATACTACATGAACTTGTCTTTTCTTTCTGTGTACAAGTGTTTTCATAGAGGGAAAAATACAGGTAAAATAACGTATGCCCCTTTCTTCCAGCTGAGTTTCATAATTCGGCTCTGCTCCTAGAGTAGTTGAATAGCCTGTGTTTTTTTCAACTGAACATCTTTGCTACAGCCACAATTAACCTCTTCATAACTAAGGGGCTCTTCTAAGCGAAGTTAATCCGTCTGGTAGTAGGAAAGAAAAAGAAAAGGAACAGAAAAATATACAGTACGTCACCGGACTGAAGGGGTTATGGTTTAATTGGCCAAATAAATCTCCGAGGGAGGGGTGTTACGAAACCTCCAAAGCCGCTGATCATATGACTGAATGTTGATGCTCTAAGGCTATATTAGATTCTTCCCAACGATGGCCTTATTTTTTTTTTATTTTTCTTGCTAACTACAGTCTACCTTAGTCAGCTTGTAAGAAAACTTTGGTATTGAAGGGGTTCCGGAAGACTGTTTTCATTTCTTTGACTTAAGAGAACTATCCTTTAAAATGAAAGAAAAATCGTCTGCCAAAAAAAGTATATATCAGTACTATGAACGATGTTACCGACCTGAATGGGATAAAAACAAAAAAGGAAATAATTTGTTTATCTGTATACAGCCTCTCTCTCTCTCTCGCTCCGCATGTGTGTGTGTGTGTGTGTGTGTGTGTGTGTGTGTGTGCGCGCGCGCGCCTTGATTTTTCCCACTTCCTGACAGTTTGGAATCCTTCAATTTCTCAGCATCATTGTGGTAAGTTTCTCAAGATATGACATTGCTCCTCGTATTGTCTTCTATTTAAACACTCTCAGGACCCACTGATTCACTATCCTCTAAATAAAAGAGAATAATAGAGTTGTTCCGACCACAATAATTAAATTAGCGGTGACAGAATTTACAAACAGAGGTTCCAATAACTCACCCACTTTTGTAATATATATATATATATATATATATATATATATATATATATATATATATATATATATATATATATATATATAAGATGTTAGCTTGAATAGAACATTAGTGTTGTTCCGAACATGCTTCCAAAAATACTTAATCTCAACAGTCCGTCGACTTATTGAGGGGATGTGAAGTACTTCAAGCTTATATCTGAGGAGGGATGATGGAGGGATGGCGTGACAGTAACAAATGACTCGGGGAAAAAAAACAAAAACGCGAAGTAGACGTAATATGATGGAGAGGGCTGGACTGCGTGCGGCAAAATGGTATGGCGCAATGGAGAGAATGAGTGATGAAAAACACACAAGAAGATGAACAGTACACACGACCAGCGCTACAGTATATCATATAGAAGAAATCATGTCTAAATCCTCGATGATCAATACAGCTTGGGATGTCTAGGGAAACTTAAACCGTTTAGTTGGCAATGTTCATATAATAACAAATATTACGGAGGAAACGATAGAAAATGACAGTAACAAGTAATACTGTGCGTCATTAGGAAAGCAGATCAAGAAATACTGAGAATTTGTAAAATACATCGTCGGTAGCATCATAATGTTTAGCGTGATATGTGCACCAGTACTTTTTTGGTCGAGTCTTCAGATAAAAAGTATAGGAAGGGAGAGGACGTGGAAGACCACGGAAATGGTGGGAGGATGGAGTTAATAGATTTACAATCACTGATGTCTCAGCATCCATGATGGTGAGAGGCTTGTACGGAACCCTAGGTGATAGAATTCTGCGTAAGGAAAAGGGATACCGAACCTATTTGATTATCAGGAGAATACGGTACCACACTTCCATTCTTTATGTCTGTCAAGTCTTTAAAATTCTGTTAACACCCAGGTTCCCATGATACTTAGTTGAATTACAATGTGTCATCGGATTGAAAAATGGTGTATGCAAGTCTTCATGCTTATTAGACGATATTAACTGGTGCCGCATCATGCTCAAAGTTATACTATTATGGCGTAATGTTAATATGCCATTGGGTTACCTAGGTCCCCTTCTTTGCAGAGTATTAGATTTTCACTGGGGGCGGTATCATGGGACACCAACTGCCACTCATTGTTTCCTAGTTTTATGGTTTGTAATTACTGCCAGCTGTAGCCTTCTTAGATACACTTGTCTGTATAGTTCAACGGCCTGGAGTAGAAACTGCCGTTGCAACTTTTGAATAAGTGCTGCCCCTCTTTCAGCAAAGTCATTTGTTACCTATAGCCCCTGGGCGATGAGCTCAGCTTGCTTGTAATCCTCACGACTTTCGTTTGTGGATTGACTGAATTCTAGGAATAAATGGGGAAGGCCAAGGAGGATATATATATATATATATATATATATATATATATATATATATATACATATATATATATATATATATATATATATAAAGAGAGAGAGAGAGAGAGAGAGAGAGAGAGAGAGATCTTGCTGCCACTAGAAAATATAATGTAGTATAGGAGAGGCCATATAAGTTCAGGATTATACATCACTGTAAATGAAACTGAAGACAGCAAGAATAAATTGTAGAGTACGTCACTGGAATCAGAGTGTTAATATTTTCTTTATAATAATATATGTAGTAATTCAATATTATTTAGTATACGATTTCAGCACCGAGCACATTCATATTGATCTGAATTATTCGTATGCCCAAGTATTTACTATATATGGTGGTAGGAGGTGGCTACCATCAACCACTCATTTGATATAGCTCTGTCTATTTCTACTTACATCTTTAAATTTCCTTTTCTGTGTCTACGCTACTCTCTTCATATTCCTCCAATCTTTCCTGTTGCTTTATACTACTCTTCTTTTATTTTCAGGTGGCTTTACAATGAGTGACAGGCCTAATGGTTTACTGTAAGCCAGGAAACTATTTATATAACCATATAACAAACCAATACGTGTTCCTTACGTATCAACAAGCGAGTTGGAGGAGAGTTAGTGCCCATCCCCGTAAAAAGTTAAATATAAGTGAAATGGCCACCCCTCAGGGATTATGACGTCTGACTATAGACTGACTGAGCGCTAGTAACATGTAACTTTATACAAAGGCAAAGTTAACTGGAAATAAAGAAATAAACTAAATAAATCCGCGAGAATGCGTCCTTGAGTGACTTCACGGTTGCTCACTTTTGGTTAAACATTATTTTTTAATTATCACTCTGTTTTCTTTCCTTCTCTCACCTTGTTTTTACGTGCGTGTTGCATACAAGGGTTGATCTGCACCATCATTTTCAGTAAAATAACGACTTGTGTATATTTTTGTTGTTAATATCAGACGATTGATTTCACACCAGAGGTGAAATTTTATAGCGGTAGGGTTAGTGAACATGTGGTGAGATGAGTGGTGGAAGCAGAAGAGAAGAATCAAACCAAGAAAATTATAATCTTGCAGTACCCGGGTATTTATTGTATCTTCTAAAAAGAAGAGGAAAAAGAACATTTTTTTTTTTTTTTTTAGTTTTGTTTACTGTCTTGTTGAGAAAATTAAGATTAACTCTCCATAAACCACTTAATACAGCCAGTATGTACTAGGAGCAGTTGATCAGCCCCAGTCTGTCTGGGCGAGCAGACCCATCAACCGCAGGCAAGCCACAGCCCCTCCAGGACTGTCCCATGCAGGGGACCGATATCCTCTTGCGTTTGACATCGCTCCGTTGTCGCGAGGTGTGGAGAAATGCGTGGAAGTTTTGTTCCTTGATGGACGCCGCATTTGCATAACTTCATCCAGTTAGCAGGGGCATCATAGCAGGCTCCACATTATCCCGTTTTCTGGCTATATGATTACCACCTAGCATTGTAAATGGCTTCCCGGGTTATTGGAAACCATAGACTTGTCACTCAGTAGAGGCGCCTGGAGTGGAAGGAGTATTGTGAGCCCGAAGATTTGCCATCTGGGTTTCAGGTTGATCTCAAAGGCTACATATGACTACTAGATGCTTTACTGGGAGCTTAGATGTTAACCCACGGAGTGTAGTTGATCTCTTAACTCTCATACAGTCTTTCTGGGCACAAGTATAGAGCTTCCTTTGTGTTTGTTGCCCAATGGCACGAGTACACTACAAAGAGTTGTCTCTCCAGCAGAAATTGTAAGAGGTCCGCTGGGCTCAACCTGTCCCAGGAAAGTCCACCTTTGTCCGATCCAGATGCGTTAGCGACAAACATCCGTTCACTTAAATTTCTTCCCTCCCCTGGGTGAAGCAGGTGTCATTTATTACTGAATAGAAGACAGTTTATATAGTACAATAATATTGATATTAAAAGTGAATGATTAGAAAATTATGTGACAATATATAATACTAATACTGAGTATATTAGTTAACAGGGAGAATATCTAACTAATATAATGTACATACTGAAGAGACTGATACAATATTGATATACTGTATGTTACTTCGAAGAATAATAAAATTACAAAACAACTGGTTATACAGAAATCACAAAGGTATCGCCAGAGAATAAGGTCTCGTAATAACTAAATAATGTCCACATATATAGTTGGGTGTCCATACGCCTTCACACAAATCAGCACTGTATAGCAGAAGTGGAGTGGGCCTTGGTTTGCTCATTTTACCATAGTCCCACTCAAAAATCTCCAGTTTCAGTGTCAAATTGCAATTTCTTCTCGTCACTTTTACTTTTAACAAGTTTCACTGTTTTCACATCCAGTAAGTTTCACTGTTTTCCTTGTTTCATGCTGTTATCGAACTTTATGGAGTTATTTTTTCCAAACTTTTAACACACAATAAGCAAAAAAATCACTATGAATACAAACCAAAATCCTACTACAGTGAATGCAATAAGAGAATATAGATATAAAATGAAGGTTAAAAAAGATGATGAAGGAAGTGAAATATCTGGACTATTGTAGAGTATTCTTACAAGGAACAGCTGTGATGGGAAAGATATTAAAGGAAAACACAGGACAAGGATGAAGGGTTTGAACCTCGGACGAATACGAATGGAAGAGATCAAACGGGACATATGGTGATGACACGGAAGAAAGAATTCAGAGTACAGAAATGCAGTATTTAGAGTGTCATTGTGAGGTGGAGGAAGGAACTTAGTTGGAAGAGATCAAGATACCTGCAGAGCGAACAGGAGTGACACAGGATAGTACAATTATACACTTGAGCAGGAAAAATAGAATTAGGATTAAAGTTAGTGAGAGCCCATTGTAAAGTTAAGCGAAGATCTGACACTAATAAATTCTCTCCTAGCAGCATAAATTATTGGAAAGTGATATTTCCGTAGTAACATTAATATTTATAATATCACTTAGACGTTCAAAACTTTGAACAATTGCATACCTATTTCATTCATATAGGCTACGTAACAATACTACATTGGAAAAGAGATGTAACAATTTACGTAATAATACAATCTAGAGATGTAATAATTTATGTAATAATACTACCTAGTAACAGAAATGTAACAGTATATGTAATAATAATACCTAGTAACATAGAACAATATATGTAATAATATTACTGTACTTAATAACATATGTAACACTATATGTAATAATACTGTACTACCTATCATCCAGAGATGAACCAAGGACAGGTAGTGCCAGCAAGGTTATCTACTCTCTCCACAACACCTTAATTATAAAAGAAATCAGGGTTAATGTCCAGATCAGCTAAGTGGTCTTGATAGGTGGAGGACCAGACACCAACAACAGTGGCGCGAGTTGCTAAGCGAAGCTTTTGTCTGTACTGAGGCAGAGTAGGAGCTGGTGAAGGGGTAGCAATGGCAGAAGTAGAAGAAGAAGAGGACGAAGAAGCATTATTTTCCAGATTTTCAAAACTAAGTCCCCAAATACTAAATCCCCAACGTTAGTATTGATTGGTGTTGCAGCCTTATGTTAGCGTCGTACAGCCTTGGTCATAAATAATTACCTATCCTCCGGTATCCCGAGCCTCAGGCTGACTTCTTTATGAGCGACAAGTCACCACTTCCTGCCTAGCTCTCGTAGTGAGCAGACCTCCATCCAGTCTCTCTCGAGCTGTGGACTCTGTCTCATTTACTGAGAACGAATTTCGGGAGTTTTTCCAGCTTTTTGGCTTTGCTGGACTTAGCCTCATTTACTGAGGGAGATTTTCCCAGCAATTCTCATAGCTGGCTGGTGTTGATAATATAGGAGATTTAATATTTTCGACTTTTTAAAAATCTGAACTAGAACCTTCCTGATCATACAGGTACCAAAAAACTTAACCTGAGCCTGATTCACTGCGCAATTGTCACATAATTTTAGCCATAATTTCTGGCCATCTTGAACGCGCTGTGGAGATCCCTGTCATGTTCACCTCTTGTTTTACCCCACACCCCTGTATCATCTGCAGTATTGGTCAGCCCAATTCGTTCTCCAGAATCTGGTTGATTCGTCTCTGAAGTATGGGTTATGGCATGGCGAAACCAATTGACATGCAAAGATAGTGATCGAAAAAAGGTGTTGAATGTAGTTAGGTAAGGGCTCTTGTCGTCCATTTCAACCGACCAGAATCCATTCTTTGCAAACAGTTTGCCGAAGCTCTCGGCTCCTGCAAGTTAGGATGTAATTTCCTCTGTTGTTGAGATGTGAGGACATCTCTAGATGAATCTATTGTTGTGAGGACATCTCTAGATGAATCTATTCATCTCTTTTGGATCCAGGCAAATGCTTATCCTCACATTTGATTTTCTAATATACACAATGCTCCTTATTCAAGCAACTGGCTCTGACACTTTAGTGATGACACTAATCCTTTCCATTTCATTAAGTTCTCTCCTTAATTCCTCTTTCATCTGCTTGAGAAATGTACCTTGTGCATGCACTGCTGGCTCAGTGTGTTGCCTTAGTGTAATACAATACTGAAAAAGAAAAAAAAAATTCAGGTACAGTCGAATCTGTCTAAGTATATCCTGTTCAAGCCATCCAGTGAGTTGACTGGAGCATCAGAACACTATGTAATGTTAAAGGTGCATTGCAATGTGACCATTTTCAAGGCTTTTGAGCTTGCAGGTCATTGGTGTCGACATTATTAAAACCTGTCTTGATTCATCCGCTGTTATTATACCTACATGATAATGTTATGGCTCCATGCTTAGACTGACCGTTCCATGGCAGGCAGTAATAACTACCTGTAGGCTTCGTCCGTGCACGTTATTTGGTTGTGGACTCCTTTCTGTGTCAAGCCATTCTGGGAACATGCGGCGATACATTCTCACTGGTATAGTCTTAACTTGTGCACCTGTATCGATCTTCACCTAGAAAAATCCTGGATTTTTTTTTTTTTTTTTTTTTTTTTTTTTTTTAATAACAGAACAGAGGAAGGAAAAACAAATGAATAAAAAAAATAATCTATACACCAGATTACTTGTGTCCTCTGTTCATTAAATATCTGTAACAGTTAGACTTGAACAGCTGTAGGTTGAAGTTTGGAGGGAAACAACTCAGGGGACGCAAGTTCCAGAGAGATGCAGTACGGGAAATGAAAGAATTCTGATAGGCAGAAGTTCTGCAATATGGCTGAGTGACATTCCAGTCATTATTATCATTATTGTTAAGGACTCAACATTCTGTGGAGTACTTTTTGATATTGAGGGTATTATTATTATTATTATTATTATTATTATTATTTTGGGGGGTGGGGAGGTGGAGAAGATTTAGATGGCTGGCATTCCAAGACCGTTCAAGAGAGAGACTTGAAAATCTGAGAAGTGATGTATCTTGGTTGCAGGCTTCTTTGGGTAAATTTTTCCCCCAAAAACTAACGCCGCACTAGCGCCCCCGTGTTATTATTTTTTCAATTTTTTACCTCTCCTGCACACCAAAAACTGCTAAATTGATTGCCTTGCAAAATTTTCAGTATGTTGTCGTCAACATACAGTAATGCACTTGGGTATTGATATTGAGATCCAACCAATAATTTCTGAAATATCGAGGAAATCAAAATGGCCGCCTCATGCCTGAAAACGCTAAATTGGAAAATGTTTGGCCGATTTTAACCAAAGTCGGTGGAAATGTAGTGGGTCATGAGTGAATATGATTTGCTTAGTATGAATGACCATGACCTTGATCTCAAGGTAACAGGTCAAAATTAGTTTAAAAATAATTATTATACCAAAAGTCCCTTAATATTAAGTCTACAATGGTAACAAAAGTATTTTCATCTAGAATGTGGAGTTCCTTGAACATTGCTTCAGCACTTCCAGAAATCTGGTTACTGCTACTACTACTACTACTACCACCTACTACTACTACTATCATTATTATTATTATTATTATTATTATTAAACTGAATTTAGCATGTGATGCAGGAAGATTGTGAGCACTATACGCTGCTGGGAGCAGCCTCTACCTACCTGAGGCATCGAAAGGGAAGAAACAAAGAGAGGATGTAGAATATGGGAAAAAAAAAAAAAAGTGAAACAGAGAAAATTAAACTGTTTACCTTTGATTTGCTATTGTATATGACGATCTTTTTGTGTTTTAAAACTTGGTCGTGTATTTGATGTGGTCAACGCTTAAAAGTTGATAAACATCTGATAGTAATAACGATCAATGCAACAACTAACGAAAAACAAGGATAACAAACAACAAACAAGAAGCAGTGTGGGGCACAACAAACACTTCCCCGGCAGTCAATTTAATGCTAACGTTTAAACACAACAGGATATCTAATTTGAAGATGTCGCACATCAAAGTAAGAAATTGATGATTTTTTGCCCATTTGAAATTTTAGGACCGATCCACCTGACACTGACTCCTTACACCTAACTGGGGGGTGACCCCCCTGATGTAATGAGGCATGTTATAGGATGCAAATTTGAAAGATGCATCTTTAGGTTATGGTTTCATGTTGAAACAACGAATTTGAAAATAGTTATGATAAAAAAAAAAAAAATTAAAAAAATTCTGGGCTTTCAGCCTAGGCCTAGGCCTAATTTGACACAAAATTTAATCAGGTGATCAGGAGGTCATAGCCCATCATCCCTGTAGTTATAGTCAAAATCTCACCAGTAATTTCACATAAAGTTGTTAACAGTCAGACAGGCAAACACACACATAAACAGAGTGAAAACAATACCCATCCCCGAGCCTCTCCTGGGCGGGGGCGGGTAATTGTCAACACCTAGATGAATCGTAACAAACTACGAGCCACGAAAGCAACTTTTTTTTTTTTTTTTTTCATGTGTCTGAATCTGGGCAAAGGTTTCAGGGCCTATCCCCAAGGCCCAGTAGTTCACCTACATCGCCACATGTCACCACTTCAGCGCTAAGACCCACCATCCATATTGAATACATGCTAGGGCTGTCTCATACAGGACTGGTGTATTGCTATTGGTGTCATGATGTCTCAAAAGCAAATTGGCCTTCGACCTGAACAGCTGGACACTGTCTGCAGCACAAACCTCTCCGTCCAGACTGTTCCAAATGCATAATGTGTTAGGAAGGATGCATCATTGAAACTGTCTGGTGCAACACATAACCAGCTGGAAAGTTAGAGGTTGCGCTGATGATAGACGTGTGGTTCTTGAAGGCTCAGACTGCTGAAATAAGCGGCAATGCACTCTACCACCTCACAGAAACTTCACATTGCAGAAGATCTTGCCGATCAGATGATGCCTATACTGGTGCACAGTGCTCTAGGATCGGAAGGCTGAAGCAATGAAAGCTGTTAGCAGAAAAAGAAGCATACAAAGACGTTATACGCTTTCCTCAGTTATCCGAGCTTATGAGACGTAGAAGATACCAAATAATGAATATGGCTTTCAAAGGTCATTTCCGAGTCGAATATAACCCCTCCTACAATCAAGTTATAGGCACTGTCCTACTACTGATTCAGCCAGTAGTAGAAGATTGTGGAGCGGGAATCGCGTTCCAGAACGAGTAACAGTTTGAAGTTTTGCTTTCCATTGACTGATCTTCACATTTCACTTTTCGTACCACAGCGAACTGAGAGATAAATCTTCATTAATGAATAGATGGACGTGACTGAGCTGATGGGATGGTAACAAACAATACAGCTCTTTTTTAGTATGCTGAAACAGTTTGCGGATGTACATGGTAAAGAGTAATGGTTCAAGAACACTAACCTGAGGTACACTTGATTGAACATCATGCCAGCTGCAGCTAACACTCATTCCCTCACACAGGTGTTTATGAACCCTCAAAAACTGCATCAGTATGGACAGAAATGGACCATCAGTGCCGACACTACACAGTTTCCACAGCAAACCTTCTTGGTTCACACAGTCCAAAGCACCAGAGTTGTCCAGTTGTACCTACATGTCCTCAGAAACAAAGTCAAGGGCAGATTGCAGGACATGAGAAATCGTAGGCAAAGCATCCATAGTGCTCTGAGTAATCTGATACGTAAACTGATTTAACAGAAGCAAACCAGAACATTCCAGAAACTTTTATAGACGAGAAGAAAGGAGACACTTGAAAACCTTAGACAGAATGTGCGTAATGGAGATAGGCTGATAATTCGCAAAATACGGAGAAAATTAACCCTTCAGAATAGCAGTGACGTTAGCAACTCGCCAACAAGAAGGAAACGATCCAGAGTCTCCGTGAATCCTGAATACTGCACTCAGATTGGGAGGCAAGACTTTGGACGTTTCCTTGAAGAAGACAGGAAATATGCCTGTAGTGTCAATTCCACCATGATGGTCCAGCTCATTCAGCAGCTTCTCAACTTCCTTAGATAGGAATGTAGTTTTAGAGAGCAATGGATCAGCTTCCTGGCAATCACGAATCTGCAGTGTAGAACGACTGAGCTTGGAACCAAAATCAGTCATCAGCAAATCAGCCTTATTTGTCCGGTCACCCACAAGAGGCCTCCAGAGTCAAGTAAAGAAGGCAGGGAAGGAGATACCATGAAAATGGCTGACTTCAAAATGGACCACCATTTATGTGGTTCAGAAGCATTCAATAGGGTGTTCCAGACCTAGCTGAAAATCTCCCGCTCTCCATCATAATATGTACATTCAACGAAAGAGTGGGCCTGAGCATAGGCAGCACATGCATCACTCGCATGAAGACGTGAGCAGCCCTGCACCCATCTGTAAGCCATGTCTTGTCGTTGGATTGAAAAGATATTTTTTTCCAGGGTACTTTCCGTTTGATGATGGGATCTATTTTCATGCTTAATGCTGTTAATCAGGTCAGAACTGGAGAGAGTGGGTCCCCAGGAAACAGTTAATACTTCTTCCCTGGCAGAATCACAGGTAACATGGCTTTTCAGCTATGTTCCTTGGAGACAAAAAAAGAAAGAACGCTCTGCCTATGACTGATTGAAACACTGATGGTAGAATGGTCACAAGATGCCAAGGGGGGCTTTGATCAACCCATCCATCCATCATCCAATCCTACGTTGCCCCATAAGGAGCCAGGGGCTAGGCAAATTGGTCCTGACGTTGAGTGGGTCGCAATGAATAAAGTGACTGAGTAAAATTAATGATGTAAAACTCAGAACTATGACAGAAGTCTGAAACCAGCCTTTCTGCACAAATCAGTAGATCATGACCACAACTAACCCCCCTAGAGCATTCAGATTTGTTGACGGGCCTCGGATATTGAAAGATAAAACTGCCTGATGACGTGAGCTAAATGTACCTGGGTCTATCTCAAGATCACCACCGCAGATCAATAACATGAGTGAAATACATAAAAATTAATACAACCTGAACAAACCAACAAAGACCTGGGAAAACTCCTAGGTGCCAGAGAGGGCTTTACATCTCAGTGGATCTACGAAGGACCCTCCAACCTACACCACCCTTACAGGGCGACCAGAGGTGCTGGCCTTACCTAATCTTAAAACCTGATCACGGGTAGCAGCTGCGTCACTTTAGCGATGCCAAAATGGGCAGCTCCACCTCTGTTTATGAGAAATGAAGTAAGGAAAAAAGATGGCAGCGACAGAAACCAGAAGCAGAAATGCTGTAGATTACATCATGTAGACAAAAGAGAAGTAGGGCAACAGTGGAAGATCAGGTGCGTGACTATGCCATCATTACAGAATTGACTACTGCAACAGCCACCTCCGGTCATTTTGAACAAAGGTTCTTCCGCTAACTCCAAGCTGATGGGTGGCCATATAAACATGATATGCATAGAGAATATGCCCTTGGACATCTGTTGTTTTTAATTCTGCTGTAATGGAGGTCTATGCTTCATCACTAGTATTTCTATTTGGCACTTGTGCTGTCTTGACTGAGATGAAGTAGTACTCATCTCCATCATCCTTGTGTTGGACTGAGTGTACCTGTGAAGTCTTTACTTAATACATTTGTCTTGGTTTATGAGATGAAGGTTTACTGAAGAGTCTTGAATTATGGCTCTGTTTTCTTGATCCTTTCGATTTTGATCTTGATCTCCGATTTTTGAAAATCTTTCATGATCTGCTAGGTCGGACAAGTACAATCGTCTCCCTATGGTAAAGCTTATTTAACTTCTGACATGCTGGGTACTATCGTAGGCTGTCTGCTGGGTGATTTTTGTCACATTTCAGGCTTGTACGAGCACTCCTACCTTCTCGTATTTTCGGAATCAGATATATCTGTTAATTCTCTTAAGGTGGTATGAACGTCTGCCATCTGCTTCATGCATTCCCCAAACGCCTCCAACGTTTCTGATGCGAGCAGTGCCTGATCAAATGCCATAGTTTTTGGTTTGCTGAGCAGATCTTTATGGAGTTTCAGATGCTTTGCTTCTGCGTGAGGTACTCACTAACTCTCTCTTGAAATTCCTTCTCAGCGAAGCCACACTTCTGAGCACTTACTTTACAGTGGGCTACAACTTCATCAAACGATTCTTCCTGTTTTTCTTTGTATTTCTGTAAGTATAGTTTTGCCAGTCTGAAGTTAGTTTTTCTTTCTATTCGAGTCATGAAAATGTTCCACACAAAATCTGGGTCTTCTGGTCTGCTGTCAGGCCCCAGGAACTGAATAGTTTCAGACTTTGTTTGCCAGTAATACAGTAGAAGGATAAAATCCTCCTGTTCTGTTTCGCTTTCCTGATTTCCCTGATAGGTAAATAAAGTTCACACGACTGCTTTAAAGAAAAGATTCATTGCTCTGGTCAGGGATGACCAGTCTGTCCATGGCATAACGTTGTCCGACATGATGGCTGGTTGTGAGGAAAAAGCATCCTCATCGACATATGCTACTGGCTGAAGACCTGTCACTCGTCACTTCCCGGTCTTATTAATTACTTTGACTTCTTCCTAGCATTTTTCCAATGTTTTCAGCTGCCATTACGTCATACTCAAGTTGTTATTATACTACAGTGTTATCCTTCTTCCAAACCAGCAAGATATAACAGAGAGATACGGGTAAATGGACACATATCAGAAAAAACAAGAACAACATAGCTTACTAGAAGGTATAAAATTATGAGCAAAGTGCATCATTGAACGTGGTTAAAGAGTCCATAAACTTGTGTTGGTTGCTAGATTTATCCACTATCCCTCTCCTTCACAGCCCCTTCCCAACTCTGTTTCATCCTGGTGAGTCTTGCGTATTCATTTTCTCCTCCTTTTCCAATTCGCACTTCTTTGCTATCTCCCCTCCAATCTTCCCTATCCTCACCCCATTCTATCTCCTCCATTTCCTTCCTTTCCCTTTTCCACAGCTGTCTTCTTCCCCTGTCCTCCCTTCCTTTTTATCGCCAATCACTCCTGCACTCTGCATATCCCGTGGTCTATGAGTCAGTCCAAAGAACTCATACAGGATGAACCCTACTTCTTTCGTCGGGTCGGTCGCATATTCCTCAACCCTATACAGGTATCGCCACAAGAGAAATGACGCCCAGTCAGACATTGACGTCATTCTTCATTACAGTACATCACACACCCTATAGATGAGCCTATGTTTCCTTGCCGTGCACAGTGCTCGTCACAGTGGGGCTTGAGGAAAAGTGTGGAATTTTGGTTTCTGGATGGACTCCCCATTTGTGTCTCTCTATCCAGGTACAGGGGCGCCATAGTAGGCTTAACATCATTCCAGTTTATCTGGTAATATAGTTAATACCCAGCGCTGTATGTGGTTTTCTCGGGTTACATGGAACCGTTAGGTTTGTCACTCAGTGTGCACTCACGTTTCATGGAAAGAAGAGCAATAAAAAGTGACAGGAAAAAAGGGAGAGGAATGGCGAGAGGAGGGAAGACACAGAAAAAGAGTGATAAAGGTGAAGGAAGACGTTGGCAGTACTACATCGTGAGTGGATGATGATCGCCACAATCTACCACCTTTACGTGAGTGAAAATTAAAAGTTATGCACTTTCCGAGATTATTTTAAACTAATAATGAATTAAGCAATGTGTGAATAATGGCGTCCATGATGAACAGCATCCATGCTGATAAGATGTTTTCCCATCAGTCTATAATCCAGCCCATTTTTGCCCGTCAGCAGCGTACAGATTCAGGGCTAGGTTGCTCATCCCTGATAATTAGGGTTGGGGTGATCAGTTTTAGTCGCACCCGACTTGGGAGCAAGCGGGAGTGTGAGTGTGGCCACTCCTAAAGTTAGGGTAAACTGTTTCTTTTGTTTTATAAACATATGTCCATGATCGTTAACCCACTTTTCTGACCAGTGATTTACCAGTGAGCACGCGCGCGCGCGCGAGCGCACACAAACACACACACACACACACACACACACACACACACACACACACACACACACACACACACACACACACACACACAGAGGCCTGCCTTTCCTTCATTCCTCCATCCCATTGTACTTTTTCTGCCCTCCTTTATGCCCATCGGTCTGCCTGTCTGTCTGTCTGTTTGAAAGTAATATTGATAAAAACGTACGTAAGCCGATGCTTAAAGTAAAAGTTCTGGAACTCTTAAACAATACAGGTAGAGAAACATGAACAGAATTTGCACTAACAATAGGAAACAATGAGACCTTAGTTATTAATGGGTAGGTATGACCACAGGCGTGCGGTACCAGCGGCCTGACACATTGCATAATACTAAGGACAACACTCTCATATATTAACATCGTTGACATATACCTTAGTGTTTCATATCAAAATGCGTCGGCGACAAAAGAGCTACGCGACCCAGAGACGACAGAAAAGGTCAGACAAAGCCTACATTCAGACCTCCATGAAAATCAATGAGTTGTCGGGCGAATGAAGTATGGTACCTGATGTTTAATAACCTTAAGAACTGAGAAACTGGAAGAAAAATATAAAATATGATATGGTGAGGGAGTAAGTAGAAATGATGCAACAATACTATGAGATTGACACCATATCTGAAATTTTCCCCACATTGCAAAGAACAACAACAAAAAAGTGATAAATGAAATGCAACAATGATTCATCAATATAAAAATCCACAAGACAAAAGTCATGTCCAACCAGATCTTCAATATACTATACACTTCTGAGTTATCCTCTCTAGCACTTTTATGTCACACATTATGCGATAAAGAACCACAGTTCTCGCAAAAGTAATTCGCCCTGAGAAACAAGCTATAGGCAAAAAGACTAAGCTCGACTTTGTTTTCTTTTGCAATGCGTCGGCTGAGTGGCAGCCATAATAATGTTTTGGCCTCAGGCACTTCTGAACGTGATTCCAGGCAGAACATCCGCCCAATTATATCGGTCTGACCACGAGAAGGCGCCATTCTTCAGCACCAGACAAATTTAATGTGAAAAGTATTTATGAAAACAAATGTAGAAAGATTATTCATACTCACGCCAACAAGGAAAAGGTGTTAGCCGAGTCCGTGGTTTGCTAACAAGGAAAACTTGTTAGCCGTGTCCGCGGTCTGATACCCTAAATGACGCGAGTTCGACTCCTGTCTGATCCTTGAAGAAAAAGTATTGGCACGGCTACGGCTCAATGCCACCATTTTAACTCACATGAAACCATATATGGAAAGACGCTTCCCACCGCACTGTGACATCTGTAATGCGGTGTTATCTATTAGTCATATCATCCTGCGCTGTCGGCAATTTATTCGTGAATGTGCTTCACTTATAAATTACTGCGGCGCAGCAGACGTCCCCTTCACCATTTCCACCATCCTGGGTGATGGGGACATTGATATGACTGATAAATTGATGGCTTTCCTAAGAGAGACCGGACTGATCAGAGTGATGTGACTTTTTTACTGTATGGTTATAGTTTTTATCAACCGTAAATATGTATATATTGTACTATTAATTAGGGTTGACAGTTGACGTATTTGAAATAGTTCCTCCTCCCACTGATCTATTTCTAATATTGATGTTCCCTACATTAAACCCCGTTCCTCGACTAACAGTCACCAGCTGATGAGTGCAAGTGTGCAAAATAGGAAGGTATTGGGCACTTGCAGTCGATGGTGGTCTGGTGGGCGAGGTTCTTCACTTTTTGTACAAATTATGTAAATACAATATACCATCTTGCTTAAGTTATTCTAATTAGGGCCAACAGCTGACGTATATGGAAATGTTCCTGATCCGTCTGGTTCCCTTTCATATATTGATGCCCCCTATATTAGGTTGTGCCTCGACTGACAGTCACCAGGTGATGAGTGCAGGTATGTAATGTAGAAAGGCATTACATATCTGCAGTCGATGGTGTTCCTTTGGTTGAGGCTTTTTTACCATTAGTGTGGGTCTAGTTATTTGTCTTTTAGGACTTAGTATAGATTAGCGATTTGTCTGTTAGGTGATTAGTTTTAGGGTCTTTATATTAGGCATTTTTGTTTATAAGTAATATAAGGTTAAAAATATAAAAAATTACCAAAAAAATAATAAAAAAATAAATAAAAAATAAAATAAAAATCAATGTATATATATATATATATATATATATATATATATATATATATATATATATATATATATATATATATATATATATGTACGTGTGCATGAAAGTGTGTATGTTCATATGCATGGATGTGTGTATGTATGTATGTATATATATATATATATATATATATATATATATATATATATATGTGTCAATATATATATATATATATATGTTCGTATATATATGTATATATATGTCAATGTATATACATATATATAATTTTGCCTTAATGACCAGGGGCTCCGGCCTCAATGGTCGATAGGCAAAAAAAAAAAAAAAAAAAAAGTAAATACTTTTGTTCACCAAAGGATATACGTTTGTGATGGGGTAAACTGAGTCATATTTAACAACCCATTTGTCACAATAGTTTTTCACAAAATGAATAACATCGTTAGGTGGTAACAAAAATTTTAGTTACAGTATTCAAGACATTAATAAAAAACAGTACAAAGGAAGATGTACTCTTCTCAAGTTTGTTTATTACTGTAGGTTTGTCTTCATGCTAACCGACTGCACATTTTTTTTATACTGTAATGACTCTGGCTAAGATTGTACCTTCAGTAATATTATTTCCACATGGTATTTCGTCAGCGATACACAAACTCGAAATGATGCTGAAAGAGTACTGATATCATTCTAATCTTAATAACTGACACACCCAGACGAAATCTCCGGCTTCTGACATAATTGCACTGTACATAAAATAAGCAAAAAGAGAGAGAGAGAGAGAGAGAGAGAGAGAGAGTGAGAGGAAAAAAAAAACTGTAGGGCTTTTTATTCTTTCGATCTTCAAATTAACATACCGTAGAATTATATATATATATATATATATATATATATATATATATATATATATATATATATATATATATATATGAGAGAAAATGTCATTAATAACACTGTACTTCATATTACCATTTTTGTTAAATGCTTTTATCCAGTTATTATGTTCTTGGTTAAATTGAAGTTACTCACAAAAATTATAGAAAAATCTGTTTATTTATTTATTTATTATTTTTTTTTTTTACCAAAACGAAATTAAAATGTTTAGTATTATTTGTTATGGCATACCGTACATTATAAAGAAATCGTGTATATTAATTTCCCGGAATATTTAACCAAATAAATGACACATACGAGTAAATAATATAACTAGCAAAATAGCAGTCACATTCATGATAAACCCTACCACATAAGCAAAAACGAACGTTTTCTTAACATCCTCGATACACTTCTGGGAAGTCAAGTCTGCGTGAACAGTAATAGTCAGCCATCGTTCTGGTGTTTCAGTAGCCTTGGTATTTCCTCTAATCTCTTTGATATCCTGGTGAAATCGCTCACCCTCTTCTTAGCTTTTCCCTCCAGTGTTGTTCAGAAAATCATCCGTGTGAAAGTCAGGATACTTTCTGTGAGACTTATTTTACAACCTTGTTTGCGATAGTTCTCTAGGAGGGTCTCAACAATCTCAGTGTAATTTGAATGTCCGGATTCCCCAAAAAAACTTTTCTTCCACATTCTGGAATGAAACCCAGGCGTCACGTTCAAAGAATACTTAAAGCATTTCTCATATTATCAATCCAACATCAACCTCCTTTACTAGGGCCAATAATTAATACTCCTTCTTTCACTTTGCCACCACTAAGAGCAGGGAACTTTAGTAGAATATAATTGTAACAGTGTCCTTGTCCACTACCTTGACGAACTGCTTCCTAAGTCCTAATCTGATGTGTAGTTGTGACAACAGTGCATTCGTAGGATCAAATGGGCATCTGGAAACAATATTCTTGACCCCCGGCGCGAAAGCTGCTCTAGTCCGCCATTCTCTTCTCATCCATTGTTCTGACCTGACCCTGCTGTCCAGTTCAAACAAAAATTAGAGAATTTTGGTATACCGAATCTGCTAATCAAGAAGCATACATCTGAGTCATTACTGTGATTCTCTGGCTCACACAATTTCATGTGGATGACAAAAAGCATAACCTTCTCCTTTCCTTTGCCCGATAGTCTAAGCGATTCAACACAGTATCTGCTTATCTATGTCAAGCCCATGACTCATCTTGATCGAGCACGATGTCAAACTAGTCATGATGCAGTTGTCTAACAAAAGCCTTAATGTTCTGCCTTGGCTTCACAGTGATGTAATTACCACAGATATAACAAGATATTATCGGAATTAAATGTAGTTTCTCTGCCATCATAACTAATAAGAAGTAAAAATTCAACATTAGTATTAGTATATGAGTGGTGTATTAGTCGTCAACATAAAAATAAGTTATTAGAGCACACATGCAATGCATGTAACGTATTGAAAGTAAATATTATTCATGTAAATTGGAAAATTAGAATCTCACCTGTTAATAAAGAAATACATAACGGAAAATAATGGACGATTTTTCTTGTGTGTGTGTGTATTATTTAAGATATGAACCAACTAAACATTTGCAAGCATCTCAATCACTATCGCATAGTTTAATCAGCATAGGAAGAATTTGTATGAAATTAAAACTGGTGCCTGTTCCTGTATTTCTGAATAGGAGTTATTTATTTTTTTTTACGTGTAATTCAAAACGAGGAACCATTGACCACCTACGGTGCAGAAAAAAAAAAAATCATTACCTGAAGGCTTTATCACAAAGCATCATCACTTTCTCGCACCACTCCAGAACTCTTTGCCTCTGTCACAACTCCTCTTCTGTAGAACTCTCTGTCACCACTCTGGTCTCTTTCACTGATCAACCCTACTCCCTCTCATCACTCCAGGCCTCTCTATCCATACTCATCTGTACTCCCACACCAAGCATGGATCAATCCTACTTACCACTTCAAGCCTCTATCAAGACTCATCACCACTTCCTCCAACCATTCCAAACTTCATTATAATCACTCTCTCCCACCATTACATCCCTCTCTAACTCATCACAACTCCAGACCTCACTCTTAATTCATCACCGCCCTCACTTGTCCCTCCAACCAACCCCCTTCCCCTCCTGGATTACTTGTGCCACATTTTCCATCTTCCTTATTCTCTTTCATTGCGCTCATTGATTAACACAGTAATCCTCAGCACTGTGCATTATGAAATACCTCAAATGTTAGAAATGGTTTAAGAGTCTTCCAAGTAGTTTCGTTTGTTGGTTGATTTTCTGATGGACTGGCCGACCTCTTGGCTGGCTGATCGGTGAGATAGTTGACTGACCGGTTGGTCTGTTGGCTGGCTGTTTGGCTGGGGTAGGGCCAAGATTGTTCAAGGCTTCAGTGATGAGTGAATGAAGGAATAGAGTAGTGCTACATTTTAACTCGGCTCTCTGCTGATATTTCTCCTGGTTAGTGTGTGTGTGTGTGTGTGTGTGTGTGTGTGTGTCTGAATTCTACTCACTCCTCATGCATCTCACACTCATAACAGAAACTGTCTCTCATTACATTAACAAAAGATTTCTTGCGGCACTTTGCGAGGACAGCAACAACAAAGACAAGACCATCAACAATAACACTGACTACCCATTATATAGATACTCCCAAAGAAAAAGAAAAAAAAAAGCTATAACTGTCCTATGTTTATTGGTCAGAATATCAGGTTTGCTTCTCATTCCGTTGTCTTCAGTTTCGTTTATTCCATCCTCCGTCATCCTGCCGTGGTGTCCGAGAAGTTCTGCCTTTCTGTTACGCCTCGTACCTGCAAGTGAGTCAATACAATACTGAATCAATTAACCTTATTCCCCCACAGCACGCTATTTGTTTTTATTCTTACTGTCCTGTGGCGATTTTCTTCATGTAAGGAGAGACTTTCCACACTGCAGTAAATGGATATAGCTTTTTATTAATTCGCACGTTACAAAATGTCTTTCCTAGGCTAAATAAACTAGTCGGGAATCCGTATTATTAAGGTGACGTTCTCTGGCAGGAGTTACTGGAGGAACTGATTTATCCTGGAGGTGGCTGGTCCTGGGTAAATGATGGTTAGAATTAAAAGGTTACACTGTTAGATCAAAAATTTAATTCCTTCTCCATGATGAAGTATTTTGTAGCATATTGTTTTCCCCGAGACAATTTTATTTATATAAGAAGAGATCTTTGGTGATGAAGTGGATAACGAAGACTGTATATAGCTACACCACTTCGCATTACCTCTTCTAAGCTGACTAAAAGCGTGTGGAGCTAACAAAAATGAACTTTAAATGATGTTATTTTGCTAAATGAATAAGAAAAAAAAAAAAAAAAAACAGCCAGTGATGCTGAACCTGGTACTTGGAACTGAGTATGTCTGGAATTTTTTCGTGGATATCAAATTCTGATTAACGGTCTCTCACCCCAAATGTGCTTGTACCATACACTACCATGGGAGTGGCTATGGTTATGATTTTTCTTGCGGTCAGATTAGTTTCACTGACAATGCTGAGTACTTTGTTTATGTGGATGTGTTTCAGGGGATTATCTCAAACTCACTTTTACCCATGAAGTAGTTCGTTAGTGGTATTTGTTCTCGGAGGGGGGGTTAATACCTTGATGTTGAAGAGGTGAAGTACACTAGTTAACAGGGTTCCTATGGATGTCCTGAATAAATGTCATATTGGATATGCAAAAATTATATTAAAAAACAAGGATGCTTGACCGATAGTCATTCACGAATCACAGTGAATATGGCTGCATACTAGACAAGACAAAAAAGTAAAGGGTAATTCCTTCTACATCCTAGATCTTTTTTCAAATTGATTGTTAATAATGTGTTCAGAGGTTGCGTGCCTGACAATGGTGGGTGTAGGGTTGGAGGTGACAAGCAAGAAGGAGGCCATTCCATCCCCCCTTTCCCTCTTCCCATTGAATACAGGGGTAGTAAGTGAGAACCCCCTGCGTAGAAGTTAGTGTTCGTTATTGTACCGTGAGTGTGAATTTAAGTCCCATATAAGTAAGTAAGGATGATTCTTGCGAAATTCATTACCCGACAACTATGACTGTCGCATACTCTGGTCTGTTAGGAAAATTATTCTGCCATTTAGTTTATATTTGTCATCTTTCACTGTCATCAGCCTTCTGCGATATTATGCCGATTCTTTAACCAATTACATGAACAAGATGTTAATACTGTTTCTCAGAGCACTAGTATGTGCAGAAACATATATATATATATATATATATTTATATATATATATATATATATATATATATATATATATATATTGTTACGGAACAGCGAAAGATAATGTACACTTTAAGTGAGAATACTAAAAATCACTACTGTCCCGTAAAGTTCCAGGTTCAAAACAAAAGAGTTAGGTAAAATTACAAGTTAAAGTTTAATGCTCAAACTAACAACAAAACATTCAGGACTCATAAGGATAATGTAATGGCAAAAAAACAGGTTAAATATATGGTTAACTGCAATAACCTCTATTAACATGAAATTAGCAAGAGTAAATTTACCTAAGTCAGCCCTAATAAAATGAAAATACACTGGGTAATGCTCAGTTAATGCAAGATAAATTATTACAGATACAAACTATTATTAACAATTGCTGACAATATGAATTACAAAAACTTTACTAGTCCTACAAATTAACAACTTATGCTATACAGTACAAGAACAAAATGCAATAACACTTATACTCAAATTACACAGCTGCTAGATGGTTGGAGACTTCCTGAGCACTCACAATAATAACTGTACAGGGGAGGACAGAGATGTGAACAAAATGAGGAGTAGATCTAAGTGGCAATTAATGTAGAGACTGAGCTCATTATATAGGGGCCGGCAGAGCTTGATACAACTTGTAAGAAGGACGCGCAAATGAAGCCATGGGGACAAAGAGTTGACAATCCCGCTCTGAACAACAGAAAGAACGACTTACTCTACTATAACGGTAGAAGGGGGAGAGTGAGGTTGAACACGCTCGTGATCAAACAGGCAGCACACTGTACATTAGAATTACACAAAGGATGATGAAATCATAGGCTATGTAACAATATATATATATATATATATATATAGAGAGAGAGAGAGAGAGAGCCGCATTGTTTGTCCTTCAATGACGCCCAAACCAAGGGCCAGAGACCCCCAGACCCACATTTATTCTGAATCAGGGTAACCCAAGGATGGTTTTAGGTGGGTCGAAATTGAGATCTGGGTTAATTGAGGTCACCGGTAGAATGTTCGCCTTTTTGGCGCGGCAATGCCGGGGACCCCTGCAGCCCAATTTTTGGCATGGAGACTCACATGACCTCCAGTTCCGACACTGGGTATGTGAGTTTGACCTCCGGGGTCATTTAAGGTCATTGGTGGGAGGTCATTTGAGGAAACAGGTGTACACAAATACTGTGCACTGCTCTGCAAAAGCTGAAATGGAAAGTTCCTGGACCTCTTTTAATCCCTGTTGAAAAGCTTAAGAGGTACATGGTCTTTCTGGAGTAGATAGAAAGATTGAACTAGAACAAACAGAATTACAGTGTTCGTCTTTTTGGCCCAGGCAACGCCGGGTATCCTTGCTGGTATATAAATAAATAGAGAGAGAGAGAGAGAGAGAGAGAGAGAGAGAGAGGCAGACAGACAGACAGAGACAGACAGACAGACAGACAAACACAAATGAAAAACTGTCGAATTCATTGACGACCATATAAGTTAAGCAGGGCTGTTACTGCCATACCAAACTAAATATTGTTTCTCAGATTTTTTTATCGTCCGTATGTGATATTATATGGAGCTTAACTTGTAAAGAACGTTTAAGTGTCTGGGTACGATAATATTCTTTTAGTAGATCTGCGCAAAACTGTTCATTATCAGGTTATAATTACAAATGCTTACTCTCTTTTTTTTCTTGACTGATAAGCCTTTGTACATGCACAAAGTATTGCTTGGTAATTACTTTACCAGAGAGTAGCGTATAATTCTAGTACAAAGGGGTACAAAGGAGTACAAGGGAAAGCAAACAGCAACAGACCTTATGGTCCTTTCGAGGCTGTTTGGTACAGAGTAGACTATGACTACAAGATCTAACTCTACAGGCTGAAGGATAAGGATAGTAAAGCACGAAGGCTTCCCCCGCCTCCAAACCCTCCAGCCAAAACTGGCAAGAAAAACTGAGAAAAACCACCTCGCAGGATGGAAAAACTGACATGGAAATTTCGTAGCAAAGACTGAAAAGGAAAAGCTACATTCTATAATACATTATCTATAAGCTACCAGTATGAATAACCTGAAAGAGAAAATAGTAAAGTACAATGAATAATCGA
>NC_137060.1:12956175-13065096 GCF_032717465.1 Coenobita brevimanus | reverse complement strand
GAAACTGATAATGGGAAGAGACTAATGGATATGTGTCAGGAGAGGAGGTTGTGCATTTGTAAATCGTATTTCAAGCACAAACATGCACATAAATATACATGGTATAGAGGAAACGGGGATCGTGTTGAGAGAAGCCTGATTGATTACGTACTTATAGAAGTGTCAATGATGGGAATGGTTGCTGATACGAGGGCCGTGAGAGGACGAAGTGGAGGTCTGTCAGTTCATATGATTGTGGTATGCAAGATCAAGCTGAGAGGAATGAGGTTGATCAGGAGAGAGAGGAGCAGTCAGGGAGAAAGACTGAAAGTTGAGAAGCTGGGAATGAAAATAGTGGCAGATGATTACAGGACCAAAGCAGAGGAGGAATTAGAATCACTGAATTGGAATAAAGTGGATCTGGACAGCCTGTGAAATGCATATAGGAATTGCTTAGTTAAGAATGCTAAAACAGTGTGTGGTGTGGCAAGAGTAACAGCAAAGAAGAAAGGTACGGCATGGAGGGATGAGGAAGTTAAGAGAGCGGTGAAGGAAAAGAGGAAGAAGAGGCTAAAGTGGTTACAGGATAGGGGCTCATTTGAAATAAGAACTGAGTATATTGTGTGCAAGAAGCACGTAAAGAGACTAGTGAAGAGGAAAAAATGGAGGTAAATGATGTTCTAGGAAGAAAAATGAATGCAAACTATTTTGAAAATTGGAAGTTATTCTGGAATGAGGTGCGGAAATGTAGAAGTGAAAGTGGAAAGAAATATGATGGTGTGAAGGATGTAGGTGGTAGATTATTAACCCATGGGGATGAAGTAAGGACCAGATGGAAAGAATATTTTGAAAGCCTGATGAATGGGAACAGAGAAAACAGAGCGGCTGTAAACATGATTGGTTTTTGGGGTGTGCAGAGAAGGAATGCAGTGCCGGGAGACGTGACACTCGCACAGGTGAAGAGTGCTGTGAAACGGCGGAAAAAAGGGAAAGCAGATGGGGTTGATGAGGTGTATGCAGAGATGCCTAATTTTAGTGGAGAGAGTGGATTCAGTAGAATGAAGTGCTTGTTGGAGATCTGTAAGTAGGCATGGATGAGTGAAACTGTGCCTGTAGAGTGGGACAAGGCTGTGACTGTACCCCTGTACAAAAATAAAGGTGAGCGAAGTGAGTGCAAGAATTATCATGGCATAAGTTTATTGAGTGTGGTAGGGAAGGTATATGGAAGAATTATTATAAAGTAAGAGAGATATCAGAAGTCCTAGTGAGCGATGAACAGGGTGGCTTTAGGAGTGGCAGAAGACGTGTGGATCAAATATTTGCAGAGACATAGTAGAGAAGGCTTGTGAGAAGGACCATAAGGTGTTTATGACATTCATGGATCTAGAAAAAGCATTCTTCAAAGTAGACAGAGAGGGATTGTGGAAAGCTTTGTGCATCTACAGTGTACTGTAGATGGTAAGCTGCTAGGTGTTGTCAAGAGTTTTTACGATGGTAGGGAAGCATGTGTAAGGGTTAATGGGCATCTAAGTGAATGGTTCACGATCGATGTAGGCGTGCGACAAGGTTGTGTGATGCTCCCATGGTTGTTCAATATATATATATATATATATATATATATATATATATATATATATATATATATATATATATATATATATATATATATATATATATATATATATGTATATATATATATATATATATATATATATATATATATATATATATATATATATATATATATATATATATATATATATATATATATGGATGGGGTGATGAGAGAAGTAAAAACACGAGTAATGGAGAGAGGGATGGCGTTAGAGTGAATGGCGATGGAATATCTCAAATTTGTTGTATGCTGATGATGCAGCAATGGTTGCAAGTAACGGACAAGAACTTGGTAGGCTAGTGCAGAGTTTTGCTGATGTCTGTGAGCGTCGTGCCTTGAGAGTAAATGTAGAAAAGAGTAAAGTGATGGTTATTGAGAGGGAGGGTGACTCCCACTGTGATGTTACAGTGAATGGAGAGAGACTGGAATTGATGAGAGAGTTCAAGTACCTGGATACAATGATAGAAAAGAGAGGAAAATGCGCAAAAGAAGCTGAAAGTAGAGTGACACAAGGAAGAAAAGTAGCTGGTGCAATGAAGGCCTTGATAAGAAACAGAGGCTTGTGTGTTGCAGCTGCACGAGGCTTACATGAGGGAGTGTTAGTGCCAACTTTAACATATGGATGTGAGACTATGGTGTGGCGTGAAAATGAAAAGTCAAGAGTAAGAGCAGTGGAGATGGGACTGCTGAGGAATGTGTGTGGAGTACAGAGGGTGGATAGGATACGAGATAATGTGATTTGTGAAAGATGTAGAGTGAG
This sequence comes from Coenobita brevimanus, assembly GCF_032717465.1. Taxonomy (NCBI): domain Eukaryota; kingdom Metazoa; phylum Arthropoda; class Malacostraca; order Decapoda; family Coenobitidae; genus Coenobita; species Coenobita brevimanus. Next base: position 13,062,742 of record NC_137060.1, on the reverse strand, counting down.
GAAGTTGGTGGACACCAGAATCGAAGAGAGAGTGTAATGGGATGGTATGGTCATGTGGAGAGAATGGATAACAATAGGGTGGTGAAAAAGGTATATCTGAGCGAATTTGAAGGAGGGAGAAGGCGAGGTAGGCCAAGGAAAAGGTGGAGAGATATGGTGGATGAATGTGTGAGGAAGAGAGGTTTGAAGTCGGTGAGGCTAGGGAACTGACAAGACATAGAGCTGGCTGGATGAATGTTGTGGGGAGAAGTGCATGATCATTGATTTTGGCACCCCTTTTTAACGTGGCAGCGTTCGGATTGACTCAGTCGGATCACGTGGTGAATGTTTTTGGCGTATCCGATAGAGCCAGGTTTTCGGGGGCTTGAATGATGAGTGTATGGAAGCGTGGGCCATTGGACTGTGTAGATTTGGGCTGTCTAGACATTGCTACTCCTCATCCTTCCCTTGGGTGGGAAAGGAGGTCCGGATATCTATCCATCTATCTATCTATCTATATATATATAATCATATATATTTATACATTTATGCCGCTATAAACACACACGTGCTTTCTGCAAAACATGTTGTCCTTTAGATGACGATTTCCTCTGGTAATTCAAAGTCACAATGTCCCTGTGATTAAATGCTTGCCTCTGCTTAGTTTCGTAATTGTATTATTTTAAGAACTAGCAGAGGTGCCCGGCACTGCCCAAGTAAAACATGGGCATACCAGCATTTCCTGGGGCCTTGGATGGTCACTCTCCCTGTGGATGAAGACCATTAGGGTCCCATTTTATCCTTTGAGTCTATGTTCCTCTTTTAGATAATTTCCCCAGAGATATATTTCCTATGGACCTATTCCTACCATGGCCCTATTTTCAAACTACAGACACACCCACCCTGCCCCTCCGCTCTCACCCACCCACCAACCCACCCACCCACACCAACTGTCCTGCCTGCCCTATCGATCCGTTAACTCTTCTACCAGTTGAAGTTGATAATGATAATGTGTTCTGTAGATGTAAAAACACTACAGTAGTCGGCTACCTTGTTTCAGCACTATGTTAGTGACTTGATTATTTCTAATCAGTTCTAATCTTGGCCATCTGGGGTGTCACTTAAACAACAGTAATGTTCATACCTAAATTCGTCGTAAAAAGTTACACCTGTGAGTGCAGGTTTAGAGAGCTCTATACACATTTCCCTTAATTTCCATGGAGGACAGACAGACCCAGACTAGCTTTCTTTTCCATATATGTAAGGATATGCCGGTAGTTTTGGTAAAAGTGAAATACTACAGTCGTAGATTTTCAAGTCGATTGTTAAATGTGATTTTATTCTTTTTGGTTCATAATCAACAAATGGGCAAAGAGACACTGAACGACCGAGTACGAGAATGAGTGGTTTGGGCATAAAATTTGAAGTAAGTTACTGTGTTCATCATTTACCCTCTTATACCTTACAGTATAAGGTAGACAATAATTATATATTTTAGTGGCTAAGGACAAAATATCGTTCCCCTGGTGCAATGCATGCTTCAACACTTCGCACCACTGACTGCCTAACCATTTCCATGGTGTCTGTGGTATGCCGTATACAGCATTCACGAACACATAACCACAATTTCTTCATTTTCTGAATTTCTTTTCAAATTACCAAAGTCTTTAAACAGCCTCACAGGTAAAAATTAAGAGGGATCTTATCTGGCAACCTTAGTGTCCAAGTGTCAGTATTTTTAACTTGACTGATGAGTATCATTCCAACAGTTTTCGAATATATAACACCAACTAATAAGACATATGGGCCTGATGGAGTCCCTTCTGTTCTCCTCAAGAACTATGCTTCTGTGCTTACCCCCTGCCTAGGTAAACTCTTTCGCCTTTGTCTTTCAACTTCTACCTTTCCTTCTTACTGGAAGTTTGCTCTCATTCAGCCAGTCCCAAAGAAAGATGACCATTCCCAACCCTCTCACTATAGTCCTATTGCTTTAACATCCTGTGTCTCAAAAGTTTTCTAGTTTATTCTTAACAGAAAAATTTTTAAAGCATCTTTCCTATCACAACCTTCTTTCTGATCGTCAGTATGGGTTCCGTCAGGGACGCTTCACTGGCGATCTTCTCACCTACCTTTCATATTCCTGGTCATCCTCCTTTCGGGACTTTGGCGAAAGCTTTGCCATTGCACTAGACATCTCAAAGGCTTCCGATCGAGTATGGCATAAATCTTTAATTTTCAAACTGCCTTCTTGCGGTTTCTATCCTTGTTACTGTGCGTTCATCTATAGCTTCCTTTCTGGTCGTTCTATAGCCGCCGTTGTAGATGGCCATTGTTCTTCTCCTTGACCTATCAACAGCGGTGTTCTTCAGGGCTATGTCCTATCGCCAACTCTTTTCCTTTTATGCATCAATGATCTTCTAAGCTGTACATCTAACCCAATCCACTCATACGCAGACGATTCCACCCTTCATCTTTCCATTCGGTTCCCGCAACGTCCATGTCAGCAGTTACTTCAACAAACAAGGGATGAGACTATGGCACACCTAATGTCTGACTTGGCTTGTATCTCTGACTGAGGTAAAAATAATTTTGTTTGTGTTTAATGCCACAAAGACTCTGTTCTTACACCTATCAACCCGACATAATCTTCCACAGGCATACCTACTAATGTTTGATAATATCCAGCTCAGTCTGGCATCATCCTTAAACATCCTTGGGTTTCATTCACTCGGGATTTATCTTGATCATATTGCATATGTTGTAAAATCTACTTCCAAGAGATTTGGTGTGCTAAGCCGACTCCGTACCTTGTTTACCCCTGCACAATTGTTGACTTTATACAGGGGTTTTATTCGCCTCCGTGTAAAGTACAACTCTCATGAGTGGGGAGGCTCCTCGCAATACAGCTCTTCTCAATAGGGTGGAGTCAAAGGCTTTTCGTTTCATTAACTTTCCTCCTCTTACTGGCTCCCTTCAACCCTTGTCTCTTCGCAGCAGTGTTGACTCTTTCTCTCTTTTCTATCGTTGCTTCAATGGTCACTGCACCTCTGAACTGTCTGTTTGCATCCCTCCACCTCTACGACGGGTGCGCACCCGTGTAGCAACAAACTCTTATTCCTTTTCTGTCCAGGTCTCTAATGCAAGAGTTAACCGTTACTCCCAGTCCTTGATTTATGCAACAGGTCAGCTCTGGAACTGTCTCTCTTTGTCTGTATTTCCTACTTCCTATGATCTCCAGTCTTTCAAACGCAGTGTGTCCAGGGTTCTCTAATTGAACGGATCTTGAATTTGGCTCTCTTTTGTTGTTTTGTTTTGTTTTTCTCTGGAAAGGATCTGTTTTGCGGGCTCCTAGCCTTTGGTTCCTTCTTCCTCGCATTAAAAAAAAAAAAAAAAACTTCATGTGTTCCAACTTCTGTGCAGTAGTGATTCAGTCATGTAAACATTCCTTCCGTGTCTCATTCAGTCACATGTTCAGTTCAAGCATTAAACATTCATAGTTAATGACCTAGTTGGGAACTACAATTCCAGCACACCAATTTTACCACAACTACCTGAACAGTTTTAACAAACTGTAACTTGGAAAGTAAGTAGAACTGAACATTCATTTACAAAGATGTTGATTAGAAATGCTTAGCAGTCGCCCTCGAAAAGATGATATGTTCTGCATATATATATATATATATATATATATATATATATATATATATATATATATATATATATATATATATATATCAGTCACTCTATCTATAATATGTTTATGCCGTATATATTGATATATTTCTATATGGATATATATATATATATTTATACACACACACACACACACACACACACACAGATATATATATATATATATATATATATATATATATATATATATATATATATATATATATATATATATATATATATTGGTGGTAGTGGGGGCGCTTACCATCCACTCACTCGATGTATTGCTACTTTGGGTGTCCGCCATTTCCTCTCTTCCTTCCTTCCTCTTCTGTCTTTCTTTCCTTCATTCTTTCCTCATCTTTCTGCCTACGGGTGACTTTACACTCCCTCTTCTCTCTTTCTTTCCTCACTCTTTCCTCGTCCTTCTGCCTATGGGTGACAACACTGAGTGACAAGCCAAATGGTTTCTTGTACACCAGGAAGTAATTTACTACGGTGGGTGGTAACAATATAACCAAATTATGGTGCCTGGTGGTTTAATGGGTACTTAAGGTGCTCCAATTAGATTGAGGCTGTGTAGGTTTAAATCAAAGGGATGGGTGGGGTTTATTGCTCATGTAATGCCTCTCAGGAATGAGTGAGGCTGGTCACTATCATCTTAAATATCAGGACCAACTTGCCAATCGCTGGGCTTCTACTCTCCTAACTGGGCGGCATAGTTCTGGATGATGGATGAATTGGTGGATATATATATATATATATATATATATATATATATATATATATATATATATATATACTATATATATATATATATATATATATATATATATAAAATATATATATATATATTCATGTGTTTACACACACACACACACATATCTATCTATCTATCTATCTCTATCTATCTATGCCTATAGTATATATAGTTCATGTGTATACACACACACACATCTCTCTCTCCCTTTCTCTCTATCTATCTATCTATCTATCTATCTATCTATATATATATATATATATATATATATATATATATATATATATATATATATATATATACATATATGGTATTTATAGGATGTTCAGCACTTATTGGGGAGGAAAAAAATGGATACTTAGGTGGGCAAATCATGCAATCGATTCCACTTTACAAACAAATCATTCAAGCAAATATTTATGTTATTTTATCAATGCAAAGTCGTGCCTCACTACCCCTGCATTCTGTAAAATAATCTAACTTATCTCAGTACGTGAAGGGTATGGTGAAGAAAGGTAAAAATAAACAATGTGATACAAAAAGAAACAATATTTTTGAGCTATACAGCAAGCATAATCAGTTTATTACATGTGGAATTTTCGGGCGAGTCGTAGAGGGCTCTGTGGTGCTGCACAACTTGGAAGATCAGCTGTCGTTCTTCTTCATTCTTCGTCAGACTATTGTTGTAGTCCATTGCCAGTTTGACTGCCCGCTCAGCAGCGTCATTGACCACTTTGAGGTGGGCCATGACATCAGGAATGGGGCAGAGGTCATTGATGCTTGTTGGAGTATCCAGCATCAAACACTGGAAGAGGTTTTTCGACTTCTGGGTGGCAAACTTAGAGATTGTCAGATCTGATGCCTTATCAATCGTCTTCATGTTCAAACAGCGCAGACCCTTCTTCCTCGGCAGTGCTGTGGTCATATTTTTCAGCATTTCCTGATTTTCCTCAGCAGAAACTTTGTCCGAATACATGGCTAATGGAACCAGGTCCTCACTGAGGTACCAGAGGTGGCTTTTGACTTTGTCCAGTGCCTTCTTTGTTACAATGGGATCCACCTCTTTGAATTCTTCAATCTTCTTCAGGAGACTAAAGTCATTGATTGAAGCGTCAACAGCACTGGGGGCTTCAAATCAGTGCATCACATAGATGGTGACGAGGAAGACACAGATGCGTTTGATGGCCTCCTTTTGATGCCATGTGAAGGGGAAGGAGGCTGCATCCTTCAGCTGATTTTTGAAAAGGAAGATCTTGAGGCATTAAAGGCCTTTGGCCATCTAACGTGCTCTGCTATAGGCACCTGGACGGTGAAATGTCATCCATGCTGGCTTCTTGCCGAGGAAAGCCAAAGACAGCTGGAGGAGCTCAAGGTAGTCATCACCGGGTTGCGGACGATCCACTTGGCTGAGTATTAAGTGTTCAATGTCCTCGGCTCTGTTGGCAATCCACGACTGAGATTTTTCATCTAGGTCATCATCGTAGGGACTGAAGGGATCTGTGTCAATTTTCTCCCAGAACTCTTTGAATCGACCGAAGAGAGGAATTCCTGGACCAGAAGAGAAAAATAGGTCAAAGATCCCTGCCACTATGAGTTCACACATGTGGTGCCTGCATGCCAAGAACAACAGCGGGACTTGGAGACCTCTTTCAGTACAAAGCAAGCTCTGCTGTGAACCCCGGTGTTAGATACTGTAGTATCAACACAGAGCCCTACAATCCAGGGCTTCACTTCCAGCCATTCATCAAGAGTCCTTAGCACTGCCGCTCCCATTGCTTCGCCCATTCCAGTAGGGATCTTAGGGATCGCCAGGATCTTCTCCGTACCAATTCCTGTAACAGCAATCGCCAGGCGATCACTGCGGCCGCTACCATCGATGCTTTCCATCAAAATTGTGAATCAATGGTGTTTGTGGCTGGAATTCTTTTTTGATCTTTTCAGCGATCTCAGTCCTTGATTCCTTCCGAACAGAGTGAAGAGATCCGACAGACAACGTGAGTTTCCCCACGTCAAGCCCTGATGCGATCAAGGTGGGAGTTACCACTGACATTGAAACTTGTGTTGAAATGAGGCATGGAGTTGAGAAGGCCAAAGAAAAATTGCAAAGTATGGTGTAGTTCCTACCAGTAGTGGAATTGAATAAGCACTTTGCCATTCAGGTTCCTGAAGGTTCGATTTTTCTAAAAGTCTAATATATATATATATATATATATATATATATATATATATATATATATATATATATATATATATATATAAATCCATCCATCATCCAACTCTACGCCGTCTCAGATTCTTTATGAGAAGCAGAGAAGCCCGGGGCTTGGCAGGCAGTTGGTCCTGACATTTATGATGAAAGTGAACAGCTAATATATATATATATATATATATATATATATATATATATATATATATATATATATATATATATATATATATATATATATATATATATATATATATATATATATAATATATATATATATATATATAATATATATATATATATATATATATATATATATATATATATTTATCCATCCATCATCCAATCCTACGTTGCAAAATTCATGAGGAAGCCAGAGAAGCTCAAGTGGGGCTAGCAACAAGTTGGTCCTGACATTTATGATGAAAGTGAGCAACAGCCTAATATATATATATATATATATATATATATATATATATATATATATATATATATATATATATATATATATATATATATCGTTTTCGTTTTTAAAGGTTCCAACATGCTTCCATGTGTCGGCCTTGGTCACCTAATGGCGGCCCTCCACGCTGCACGATTCATTTCAGCCTCCCTGTTCAGTCCCTTAACCCTGAGGTCACACTTAATGACCTCGTCCCATGTCTTTCTCGGTCTACCCCTCATAACCCCACCCCCAATATTAACACTTCTCAGCTTCCTCACCCAATTATCATCCCCCATCCTCTCCACATGTCCAAACCATCTCAATCTACCTCTCCTCATCACAACACTAATACACTCCAATACCATCCTACCTCTCAACTCTTCCATCAAAAACCCAGCCCCTCCAGCCCTTGGAGGCAGGGATGCACTGCACATCCACCTAATCATTGTCATTTCTGTACGTCTGAGCCGGCGAATATCTTCCTCCTTCACTGCCCAGGTCTCACTACCATACAGCATTACACTCCTAACACATGCTGCATACAAAGACCCCTTAGCACGTAGGGAGAGTCCTCTCAATGTCAGGAGACGCAAGAGCTCCCTGAACTTCTTCCAACCACTTCTCACCCTAGCCACAGAGCTAGCTTCAGCCCCACCTCCAGTACACAACATGTCTCCCAAATAACAAAACTCTTCCACATACTCAAGAGATTCACCAGCAAGTTCAATCCTTTCACGTCTGACAATCTCCACCTGCTCACCCCGACACGCCGTACACATAAAATCAGCATTATCTCACCGTCTACCTCTGATACCACTACATCTCTTATGCACCCATTTATCACAAACACCACACAAGATGGAATTACTTCCCACGCCCTTGTGGCAAACTGCACATGGCCACTCTCCCTCGTCTTTGACAGTACCGCCACCAACCCTAAATATCATCACTTTTGTTTTATCTGCATTTACCCTTAAACCCTTGTGCCCCATACAATCTCTCCACTTCCTAAACCTTTCCTCCGCCTCCCTTTTGTTCTCTGCAATCAACACCAAATCATCAGCATACAACAACTCCCACGGAAGTCCGTTTCTAAAGTCACGTGAAAGGGCTTCAAGTACCATGATAAACAACATGGGACTCAAGACTGACCCCTGATGTACACCAACATTCACGGAAAACTCATCACTCAAATCTCCATTCACTCTTACCTGGGTGTAAGCACCCACATACATAGCCATAACCACCCTAACCAGCCACTCCTCCAAGCCAAGCTTTCTCATTGCCCACTTCACCACCTCTCTAGGGACTCTGTCAAAGGCCTGTTCCAAATCAACAAAAACAAAATAAAGATCCCTTCTCCTACCAATATATTATTCCTGAAGCTGTCGAACAATGAATATAGCATCAGTGGTCCCCCTACCTGGCATAAACCCAAACTGCATCTCATCAATATTCACTCTTTCTCTAATCATACCTTCTAAAACTCTCTCCATTATCTTCATTATCTGATCTAAAAGCTTTATACCTCTATAAATTCCTCTTTCCAGGACATCACCCTTCCCTTTATACACATTTACAATTACATTCTTCAGCCAATCATCTGGAACAACACACTCATACATAATCCTATTTATCAGGTCAGTGACTAACCTCACCCCTATATCGCCTGAGGCCTTCAACATTTCGGCAGTCAACCCAGACACACCTGCTGCCTTCCCCACCCTCATCCTGCCTATTGCCTCACTCACAGTAGCAGCATCAATCAAAGGCCAAGGGCCAGATACTGGATCTGCTGGCTCCAAACCTTCCCTGTCCCAGCAAACTCCTCATTCAACAACCGGTTATAATGCTCTCTCCATGCATCTTTAATATCCTCACTGTTCACCACTACCCTTCCGTCATCATTCTTCACACACTGCTCACCTATGATATCCCGATTATCGCTCTTCACCTGACCTGCCACCCTAAATATCATAATTTTCATTTCCCCATGATTTAGGTTATCAAGTAATAGTCTCTGTGACTCAGACTTTGCCCTGTATGCCTTTCTTCTAGCCCTCGGCTTGGCAGCCAAATATTCCTCTTTGCTCTCTCTCTCTCTCTCTCTCTATATATATATATATATATATATATATATATATATATATATATATATATATATAAAACCTTCTATCATCCAATCCTACGATGCCCCATGAGAAGCAGAGAAGCCTGGGGCTAGGCAAGTTGGTCCTGACATTTATGATGAAAGTGAACAGCCAATATATATATATATATATATATATATATATATATATATATATATATATATATATATATATATATATATATTTTGTGGTAGGTGGGGACGCCCATCATCCACCCACTTAGTGTAGTGGTACTCTGTTTTAGGATTGCTCTACACTGAGTGCAAGCCATATGTTTTCCTATTAACCAGGAAAACATTTACAACGCTGGGTAGTAACCTTATAACCAACCAACATGTGTTCCCTACGTGACAAGAAGTGGGTTAGCTGAGGGTTACTGCTCCTCCCCGGAAAACATCAGACTAAAAATACGAACAAGTAGCCTCAGACCAGGGCTGACCAAAATGTGACGACTAAGTATCGAACAAAGGACATGGTACGGATAGCTACTTGGAATGTAAGGGGTGCAAATGATGCAGTGAAAGAGAGATTGTCCAGGTGCTTCAGGGTGCAAAAATGGATGTATGTGTATTAAATGAAAGTAAATGGTGAGGTGATCGTATGAGAGAATGGGAGTATGGATGGGGTATATTCGCAAGAGTAGGTGAGAATGAGAGGGCAAAAGAAGGAGTGTGTATTGTTGTGAGTAACAGGAGAGTATAAGAGAGGATGGGTCAATAGACTCAAGGATTGTGTGGATAAGACTGATGGTTGGATTACAAGTTTGGGCGATTGTGTGCGTGTTTGTGCCGACGCAATATCGTGCATGCAGAGTGAGAGAAGAGTTCTGGATAAACGTGGAAGCATGCATGGAAAAGTCTGAAAGGAATGAGAGTGTTTTTGATTGCAGATATGAAAGGAAAAGTAGGGAATTTGAAGGTGGATGGAGTAGTTGGTGAGTGGGGTGGGCCTGCAGAGGTGGATGAGGCTGACAGTGCTTTAGTGGACATTTGTGCCGGGAGGGGGTTGGTGATAGCCAATTCCCTCCTCAGGCACAAAATGATCCATCGGTATACGTGGCAAGTAATGAGAAGGGTGGGTGGTGAACTGAGTGATCGGAAGGCAGTGATTCATTGTGCGTGTGGATAAAAGGTTGATAAGGTGTGTAATGGATGCAAGAGTATATAGAGGTTGGGGGAGTGGACTTTCTGACGGCCACTTGGTGGTGGTCAGAATCAAAGTCCAAATGAAACGGAGAAACAGAAGAAGGGAAGGACAGGAAGCAGTATATGCAAGAAGGGTGGAAAGGTAACAAAAGGATGGAAAAAATGCAGAATATAAGAGGGAGGTGGAGGAGCGATTGGGTAAATATGGACTGGAGCAGCTGGGGGTCATACAAGGTGTGTTCAAGATATTCACAAAAGAAATATGTGCAGCATGTGAGGTGGTGTGTGGGGTGAGGAGAAGACGATAGGGGGTGCAGGGAACAGCATAGTGGAATGAAGAGTTGAGAGAGGCTGTGGCACAAAAGAAGAAAGCATATAGTGGGTGGATGAGAAACACGGACGTGGAAGAAGTTGAGAGATGGAAGAGAGAGTTATATGTGCAGAGGAAGAGAGAGGTGAAAAGATTAGTAAGAGAAAGAAGAGAGTAGATGAAGAATTTGGAAGGGATTTGAGTGTAAAGTGGTGGGAACGTAAAAAAAAAAAAATGTTCTGGAAAGAAGTAATGAGAGTTAGACAGGGTGCCACAGAAGTTAGTTGAGGAGTGAAAGATAAAAATGGTAGATTACTAGTGGAGAAGGGAAGAAAAAGTGAGCAGATGGAGAGAATACTTTAAGGAATTGTAGAGTCTAGAGAAAGAAAGTAATGTGAGTATTAGTGGCTAAGGAATGGCTGGGAGGAGGGATGTGAGAAGATAGAAAGAAATCAGTAGGATGGATGTTGTGGAAACAATGAAGAAAGTTAATGTGGAGAAAGCCTCAGGAATTGACGGAGTGTGTGGTGAAATGCTGAAGCAGGGGGGAGAAACAGTAGTAGAATGGATGTGGAAGATGTGCAGATTGGCCTGGGAGGAAGGTAGGGTCCCGGAGAATTGGAAGTCTGGTATAACTATTCCCTTGTACAAAGGAAAAGAGGAACAAGAAGTGTGTGGTAATCACAGGGGCATTTGTCTTCTTACTGTAATAGGAAAAGTGTATGGTAGGATACTTTTGACAGGGTTAGGGAAATAACAGAGGAATTGGTTGGAGGAGAACAGGAAGGTTTTAGGAAGGGAAGAGGTTGTGTAGATCAGATATTCATTCTTAGATCTTTGGTGGAAAAGTTTCTAGAGAACGGAAAAAAGTTGTATGCAGCCTTCATGGATTTGGAGAAAGCATATGGCAGTGTAAATAGACAAGGACTGTGGAAAGTATTAAGAATATGTGGAGCAGATGGGAAGTTGTTGAAGGCCGTGAAGAGCAGGTATGTGGGTGCTAAGGCTGCAGTGCGTGTCGATAGCGACCTGAGAAAATTTTTCTATTTGAAGGTTGGATTGAAACTAGGATGTGTTAGGTCTCCAATGTGTTCAGTCTGTATATGGATGGGGTTATAAAAGAAATACAAGGTAGGGCAGTGGATATTGGAGCGACCCTAGTGAATGAGGGTAGTGTTTGGAAATTCCCTGTTCAGTTGTTTGCAGATGACATTGTGTTGTTGAATGAAGACGAAGGGGAGCTGCAAGTCTTGGTGGATGAGTTTGGGAGAGTGTGTAAGAAACAGAATCTAAAGATGAATGTAGGGAAGAGTAAAGTTGTAGTCTTCGATAGAAATGAAATTAGTGAATGTAAAGTGAGGTTGGATGAGGAGGAAATGGAAAATGTGACTGCAGTTAAGTGCTTGGGTAGAATGATGAGTAAGGATGGAAGTTTAGAGGGTGAAGTGCTTGAAAGGTTAGAGGGTGAAGGAAGAAAGGTTACTGGTTCCTTGAAAACAGTGATAAGAAACGAGGAAGTTTGCATGGAAGTGAAAAAGTTACTACATGACAGTATTGTAATACCAACTCCAATGAATGGAAGTGAAGCCTGGACGTTGTTGGAGGGACAGAAGTCAAGAGTAACAGCAATGGAAATGAGTTTTTTGAGAGGAACATGTGGAGTCACATGGAGAGACTGACGAATGAGAAAGTGAAGGAACGTTGTTGTGTGTATGTGGATGTGATAGGAAGCGTTAGGAGAAACACATTGAGGTAGTTTGGGCATGTGGAGAGGATGGAGAGTAAGATAATGACGAAGAGTGTATGTGAGTGAAGTGGAGGGGGAGAGAGGGTGGGGGAGGCCAAGGATAAGATGGAGGGATGAAGTAGAGAGGTATATGAGAAAAGAGAATGTGAGCTGGGAGCAGGGCAATGAAATGGGGGGGGACAGGGCTACATGGAGGCGATTTATTTGTGACCACCCCTTACGGGATTAAGGCTTCTGGTAATATATATATATATATATATATATATATATATATATATATATATATATATATATATATATATATATGTATGTATATATACTAGTATATGTACAGGGAGAGGATCCCATAATATCTGGAACATCTCTCGGTGGCGGATAAAGAAAGACCTTGCAGATATACAAGGTACCGTCTTAGACGGCGCAAATCATAGGACCCCGTATAGATATATAGAGCTCCACTGAATATACTGAATAAGGTGGCACAATAATTGCATCTCACCTGAAACTATCTGGCATGGAGGTGAGATTATTTGCTACAATCCTCGCAACCAAACAAGAGTTCTACCGTTATTCATTTTTCTGGCGTTCCTGGTGGGTCACAGTCTACTAAAATTCCGAGGCACTGCCTCCTGTGCTTACGGTCACCGGAAGTGGGTAGAATATGTCTCGGCCAATTAGAGACCAGGACATCAAACAAACTGAAATCCATGAAGATCTTCATGTACAGTGTAAGAAGCCTCATTGAAGATTACAAACTTGATAACTTTTGACTGAATTAGAAAACACCAGTTGGGATACTGTAGGTTTGAGTGAGATTCATAGAGAAGAAAAATTAATTCAGATCCAAGACAGCAACCACCTATTCTACTTCATAGGAAGGCAAAATTGAACAGATAGTGGTGTAATATCTATAATTAACAAATCTTGTAGAGAACGTTAAATTCGGCAGAGTAGCATGGATTGTAATTAGACTATGAAGAAGATATGCCCTGAAAGTAATACAAGTATATCCACCAACTCCTCAAAGCTCAGATGTAGAAACAGAAACATTCTGTGACAACATCTCCTACATGATGGAAGAAGAAAGGGCCAGAAATACTATACTCATAGGAGACTTCAATGCAAAAGTAGGGAAACTGGAAAATGGAAAAGCATGTATGGGAAAATTCGGAGTGCAAGAAAGGAATGACAGTGGTGAAATGGCGATAAATTTTGTTGAAATGTTTAACATGAGAATAATGAACACATTCTTTCACAAATGAATAGAAAGAAAATGGACCTAGAAAAGTCCTAATGGAAAAACAAAGAACGAAATCGTCTTTATTGTAGGAGATAAGAATAACATGATGCTAACTGCAACAGTTATCAGCAAAGTAAAAATAGGAATTTACGATTGATTGGTAAGGTGCACAGCCACATTCAGTTTAAGAAATGAAAGGATAGAGCTGATTAAAAAAAAAAAAAAGCTATGACCAACAAAAGTAAGAGAAATAAAGCAGCCTTTCAGTTAGAAATACCGAACAGATCTGAGGAACTAAGTTATGCAGAGTGTGGCATTCGTGAGCTGAAAGATAGAGTAACAAAAGTGCTAAGAGAATCAGCGGAGGCAGTAGGGAAATCTAAAACAACGAATGCCAACAAGTACTCAAAAATGGCCCTCGAGCTCATGAAAAGAAGAGAGATGGAGAAAAAAAAAAAAAGAAATATGATAATTATAGAAAGAGCAGAATTAAATCAGATGATCAACAAGACACAGAAGGAAGAAAAAAGAAGAAGAGAGAAACATGGATCAAACCAAAGATATTATCAAAAAAGGAAAAAGTCTGAAGCAGGTCCAAAGTAAAGTGACACCAGGAAAGCAAGAAATTACATCAATGAAAGACGAAGACAGTAAATTTATTAAATGCAAAGATAAGATGGTGAAGAAAGTTGAAGAATTACACAAAGAACTGTATGAATCAAAGATTACAGTGTCAATAGCTAGCTTTTCATTTGACACAAAACTAAATACCTAAGGTAACATGAAACGAAGTAAACGTTTCTCATAAAGTATTAAAAGAGAGAAGTCCCCAGGAGAAGATGGACTAGTAATAGACTTACTGGCGGATGCAGAAGTAGGAGTACAAAACAGGCTCACACACTTATTTACTCTAAAAAAAAAAAAAAAAAAAAAAAAAAAGTAGTGTAATGCAAAAGTTATTTTACTTTACAAAAAAGTGACTCAAAAGATCTAACTAACTATAGGCCCATTAGCCCATTACCAGATAAACTCTTCATTAAAGTCCTTACGAAAAGAATAACAACCAGTTTTCAAGAAAGCCAACCTTGTGAGCAGGCGGGATTCCGAAGCAGGTATTGGACTAATGATTTGCACATAATGAATCAGCTTTTTGAGAAAACTACAGAACAGAATCAATCACTGTGTTCAGGTTTTGTTGATTATGAAAAGGCTTTTGACTCAGAGGAGCACAAAGCAATTATAAATTCATTGCAGAAGCAATTATAAATTCATTGCAGGAACAAGTAGTGAATGAGAACATTGTAAAACTGCTTGAAGACATATGTAAAGATGGAACTGCTACAGCTAAATTACATAAAGGCAAGGAAAAAAAAAAATCAAGACTGAGAAGGGTGTACATCAGGAAGATACAGTTTAACCAAAATTATTTACAGCATGCTTGGAAAGTATTTTCAGAAAGCTAGCATTGGAGAAGAATGGAGTAAACATAGATGGAGAAAACCTAAACCATTTAACTCGCCACATCCTAGCAGATTTTTCACCAATGACCTCCCCCAATTCCGGCAGATTTTTTTTTTTTTTTTTTTTTTTTGGCTAAAACCTCCGCTTCTTATGAGAAACATCGAAAATTCAGAGAGAAATTGCACACCTGAGCTTAAAAATGCCAGGAACAGGTGACCCTACCCTCATCTGATACCGCGTTCTATTGAGCCCGGCTCCAGAGAAGACGTTTTCTACGGGAGGGGTAACTATTCCAAACCATTCAGAATAGGTAGATATTTATTTATTTGGTACGAATTTGTATGTAGTAAAAGAGTATCTTGGTTTTCACCCAGTAATATAGGCGTTATAATCTTTGTTTCACTCACCAAACACATCAATGTAAGGCACCTTTTTTGGTAACATTACCTGCTCATCACTTCTGATCTTTTCTTCCTCTAATGCCAAGTAAACTTTGTCCTCCACACTGTCATCAATTGGGGAATCACTTTCGCCAAGAATTTTGTATTGTGGTGCAACATGTCTTTACTGGCCAGGTCACTGGTAACAGGTAAGTTTCCAAGACAATGGCATGTGGGGAGGGGGGAGGAAATGCAGAGTAAGGGATTGTCCTCATCTGTCCTCGGGTAGAGGAAGGTGTCCCGCGTATACGCATAAAAAATCGCGTGAAATTTGAAAGCTGTGAAAATGACAGATCTTGCAAATGCAGACCATTTATAAACGTCAATGGGAGTCACAGTGACAAAACGTTCAGGTGCCTATGTATGTCAGTGGGATGCGATGGGTTAAGATCTGCAGAAGACATTGTCCTAATCTCAGAAACAGCAGAGGCATTGCAAGAAATTTTACATGACCTAACTAGAGAATGTCACAAGTGTAGGGCTAAAGATGACTTGGAGTAAACCTAATGCTTAATCCAAATACGCCAAAGAGCATCATCAGCATAAACAATGAACTATTTGAAGAACTCGAGGAGTAGGATTACTTGGGGCAAATATTAAAGCTAAGGAAAGACTATGATAACGAAATAAAAAGACACATTACAATTGGATGAAGAACTTTCAGTAAACGTAGAGCCATCATGAAAAGTAGCTTGCCAATATGCATTGAACGAAGAGTCTATACCGAATGTGTATTCCTAATTATGATGTTTTGTAGTGAGACCTGGAAACTTACAAAGTCGATTGAAAATCAACTAATCCGTTCTCACAGAGCAATGGAAAGGTTGGGGATATCTTTAAAAGACAGAAAAGATCAACTTGGGTGAGAGAGCAGACTAAAGTCAAGAACATTACAGACGTTATAAATGAACAGGAATGGAGGTGGGTAGGTCTCATAGCAAGAATAAAGGATAACCAATGGAGGAAGTACATATATATATATATATATATATATATATATATATATATATATATATATATATATATATATATATATATATATATATATATATATATATATATATATATATATATTTGTTTATTTATTTATCTGTCCGACTCTGGGCACAGGCTTCAGGGCCTATTTTTCGGGGGCAGTGACCTATCACAAGGCCCAGTAGTCCTCCTATACCTCCACATGGCACCACTTCGGCGCTAACACCCACCATCCATGTTGAATACATGATAGGGCTGTCTCATAAAGGACTGGTGTATTGGTCTTTGTGGGGGTACTTTTATGACATGTCAGTGGGTCATCTGGTAGATCAGGAAAGTCTGCTTTTTAGGAAATTCATAATCCTAATCTGTTCAGTGCCCCAGCCGGGATTCGATCCTGGGTCCATTGGGACTGCAGGCCGCCTCTCTACGGATTCAGTCACCACCTCCATCATGCTGGAAGTCTGCTCAAATTCAGTCTGTCCCAAAAAAGGGTGACACTTCCCAGCCCTCTATCGCTCATATCGCCTTAACATCCTGTATTAGTAAAGTTTCTGAATCTCTCTTTACATATATATATATATATATATATATATATATATATATATATATATATATATATATATATATATATATAAATATTTATACATATACTTACAGTCTGTCCTCGTCTAACACAATTAATTGCTTCCTCACCCCTGCCGTGTTAGAGAAATTTCATGTTACAGGGATTCTTGAAGCCCCCTATTTCCTTCTGCACCCCTGCCAAAAGTTCAGTTCTCCCACCCCCCCTTGTGGTGCAATTTTTTTTATACCCCTAATTTTAACATCCTAGAAAGCATTAATATGGTTAAAAAAAAATAAAAAATATTATTACAGGTAAAGGCCATATTTTATTTATATTATGGGAGGATAAGAGGAGACACATTATGCAGAAGAGGAAGTAGAGGGTAGTTCAAAAGCGAGAATGCTGAAGCGTGATTGACTGGGAGGTAGATGACGTCTTTTGGCAAGGCAATGATTCATCTCATCACCGTCCGCCCGTTTCATAAAACCGTGTTAGCTTCATCAGTGGACATGTTAAAAGTGACATTGCTTCCGAAAAATTGTACCGTGTTAGACCATTTTTGTTAAGGAGAACTGTGTGTTAGACGAGGATAGACTTATATATATATAATCTTTCCAATCGTCAGTATGGGTTCCGCAAGGGATGCTCCACTGGCGACCTTCTGACCTCCTTTCAGACTCCTGGTCGTCCTCCTTTCGGGACTTTGGAGGCAGCTTTACTATTGCACAAGACATTTCAATGGCTTTCGATTGTGCCTGGCACAATCTTTAATTTCCAAACTGCCTCGTATGGTTATTATCATTTTATATGTGTCTTCATCTCTAGTTACCTTTTTGGTCCTTCTGCAGCTGCTGTTGTAGACGGCCATTATATTTCTCCTAGAGCCTCAATCGTGGTGTTATCGCCAACTGTCTTCCTTCTTTTCATCAATGACCTTCAAAGCTCTACATCCAACCTTTTCCATTCATTCACTGATGACTCTACCCTTAACCTTGCCATTTGTTTTTTGTACCGTCCATCTCAGCAGTTACTTCAACAAACAAGAAATGAGGCTTTGGCACACTTAATGTCTGACTTGGCTCATACTGTATATCTGATTGGGGTACAAGTAACCGTCAAAAACTCAGTTCTTAAATCTTTGACCTGTCAAAATCTTCCAGAGGAGAATCCTATAATAATTTTTAACAATATCCAACTCAATCCTGCATCACCTTTGAATATACTTGGATTTTTATTCCCTCGGGATTTATGTTGGAATGATCATATTACCTCTCTTGTGAAATCTCCTTCCAAGAGTTAAGTGTGCTGAGCCGACTCCATGCCTTCTCTACCTCTGCACAGTTGGTGACTATATACAGCGGCTTTATTCGCCCTTGTGTATATTTCAACTCTCATGTGTTGGGAGGCTCTCTACATACAGCTCTTCTCAACAAGGTGGAGTCTAAGGCGTTTCGTCTCACGAACTCCAGTTCTTTTACCATCTCCCATCAACCTCTGTCTCTTCGTCACACTGTTGTATCTTTCTCTTTTCTGTCGCTACTCCAACTTTCCCTCAAACGCTGAGGCAGGCGGTAGCACCCGTCTAGCAGCAAACGCATATCTCTTTTCTGTTCATCTCTGTAATGCAAGAGTTAATCTTACTCACAGTCCTTCATGTATGCAGTAGGTCACCTCTGGAACTGTTTTCTTTCGTCTGTATTTCCTACAGCCGACGACCTCCATTCTTATAGGCACACTGTGTCCAGGCAGCTTGAAATGATCTAATCTTGAGTTTGACTCTGTTATCTTGCTTTATATCTTCTTGGAGGGAACAATCTTGCAGGCTTCTAGCCTTTAGCTTCTTCTTTCTTGCATAAAAAAAGGAAAAAAAAAAAAATCCCCTTCACAACCCTGCACTACAAGTGATCATCTGGATGGAAGAGGCAAAAAAGCTGGGCAGGATGGAGAGTAGCTAGAGAGGCTGGATACAGGAAAGCTAGGAGGGCAGGATGGAAGGTAATTAGGTGGGCAGTATGAACAATAATCAGGTAGGTACAATGGAATTTACCTACCCAGACAGGATGGAAGGTAGCTACGAAGGCAGGATGGAAGTAGGCAGGATAAATGAAAATTAGTTACGCAGAATGGCAGGTAGCTTGGTCAAAAGGATGGAAGGCAGCTAGAAGGATGGAAGATAGTTAAGTACGCAGGGTGAATGGTAGTTACAAATGCAGAATGGATGGTTAGGTTGGCAGGATGGAAGGTAGCTGGGAAGTTAAGATGAAGAATAGTTAGGTCGGCATTTTGGAAGGTAACCAGGAATGCAGGATGGACGATAGTTAAGTAGGCAAGACAGAAGGTAAGATGGAGTGTGGTTAGGCAGGCAAGTTGGAAGGTGTAGTAGAAATGAATGTAATAAGCAGGATAGGAAATGAAATCTGTATTCAGGTTAAGAAGAATGAATGAAAAGTAAAAACGGCAGGAAATAAATGAGAAATGGATGGGAGGGAGGTCGTCTAGGAGAGAGGGAATGTGTTTTGGTAGGAAGGTTAAGTAAAATAGTGGGAAGATTAACTAGACAGGCATTTGGAGGCAAAAGTGGAAATGTAAGAAAGGAAGGGAAGGAAAGAAGAAGGTAGCGTGGACGCTTGTTAGAAGAGTCGGCTATTTAAGCAAAATTAAGATAAGGTTGGGTGGAGCGTGTACTATGGTCCTTCCCGCAGGGAGCCCCATTATAAATGAATAATCTGTGGTCCGGATGAGGATGCAGTTGAGGGACGTGTTACTGAGGTTCAAAAAATTACCAACTATGTACTGTGTACATGGAGGAGATAATGGCATGAGCGAGGGTGGAATTGTGTGGGAATTTAACATCATATTGCAAAATCATCATACCCTTGTTGTGCTGATAACGTTATGAGTATTATAAATGATTACATTGCTAAGGAATGTGAATGTTATTAAAAAATACACGTAAAAGCATGTCAAACAGCATAACGCTAATATTCATGACATAAAAGCCAATTGCAGAAAGACCATCATGAAATGAAAGTCGAACACTACGATTGTTAAGGTTGGTGCCACTAATTCCAGGGATACTTACTTACTTTATATAACTGTAGGCTGCAACGAATGCATAACTTTCTAAACAAAAAATATATATATGTAAATATGAAGAAATCAATAGACATAAATAAATAAATAGCAAGAAAAATAATCTAGCGCATCACTGCGATAATTTTAATTATCAGTCTGTTTACAGATGGATCAAACTAATTAGAATGAACTTATTAAGGTTATATAAGGCTACACTTTTCCCATCAAACTGGAAAAGTTTTTCTGATGGTATATACAGCCATCTGATACTGTTCACCTATGCAGTCTGATGACCTATTTTATTACTTTTTTCTTGCGACGTCCAGATTACTTTCCTCAAGTTTAGGAAACGAACTTTTTTAGTTATGAGGTTAACGAAGTTTATATCTCACTCCATCAGCTCTCATACTTTACACTGATATACAGAATCTTAATAAAATACACGTCACAGGTTTAAAGAGATTAAGAAGGATCAAGGACATCACTGGATTGAGGGAATTGGTCTACTTTAGTCTACTCAAAGTGTGGCTTTTAATATAGTCCTTTTTTTTTTTTTGTAAATTCCACACAGAAAAACATTTACATGCTTGACGACCACCAAAAGCGGATCCATGATTTTGGAAAGGGGAGGGCTGTTTGTCAATGCAATGGGCGCAGAGCGCCGAAGGCGTGAGGCGATGAGCTAGGGGGTCTGAGGTGAGCGCTACTATAATTATTATAAGAATAATAGTTATTATTATCATTATTATAACTTTTTATTTTTACTGACACTATTTGATAATAATCAGCTCTTAGGGGCGCCATTCATAGCTGAAGGGGGGGAGTCGCTCCCCGCGCCCCCCTTGGATCCTCCACTGTCCCCAACATAGAGTAGTAAGCTGAGGCTTATAATGAACTTCCTAAACTGAAGACGATACAAGCCTTGGAATCCATTCAGACCTGCCTCAGGAGTATTCGATGTTTCACATCCAGCTCCCTGTCTCTCGTTCTATGTAACAAACAGACATAGGTAACTAAACATTTGTCCAAGTTACCTTAGTGCCAGGGTATTGTACCGAGGATTAATCGGTTGCCGGCGGAGTACACAACGGACTGCACGCCTAAATAAAACTTCGCCCAAAGATCATGTGGTCGACCTCGGATTTGGACTCACGACCTCTTGACTGCCGCCCACGTATTTTGTCAATTGCTCCGCTGGATGGGAGGGCTTGCTGGCAGTATAACTGAATGTACAAACGGGCCGCAACCGAAAGGTGTCGGGTTCGACTCGTGAGCCAACCACAAGACTGTTGGCATGGTTGTTTTACCTCTTTCAGTCCACACCTATAACTCAAGTAGAGGTGGTTAAAAGCACTGGTTGCAAGTCGTAGTATGGCAGTTGTTTGTTGGGTACTGTCCTTGGCAGTTAAAAGTATGCTTAACATAACAAATCTGCTTACAATCTTCACTGGATGATAACCGGGTAAAGCAGTATTTGGAGTATAGGAGATATAGTGATGTTCACCTTCCCGTTGTTCTTGTTGCACTGATCATTGCCTCACTCACCCCTCTCCTTATGTACCCTGTCCGCTCTACCTCAGCCAAGTACATGTTATTATATATAATGAATACTGTTATTGTTAAAACAAATAATATTGAGTTTCTTCACTGAGTATAACCATTTTCAAGTGGGTGATAAAATTAAGATAAAATTGTCGCGTTGACAACGGTGTGTTTAGCTTTGATGAGTATAATCGTCTGACGTTGGCCAGGGTAAATACTCGTACAAGAGTCGTAAGCCGCTGTATAGGTGTACAGCATGGGTTCCAAGACCAAATAAAAATAAGATATGAAAAGTTTTTAAGAAGAAAAATGTGAGTCATAAATTATTCTACACGGAGGGTGTTTCATATCCAATATTATGAAGAGTCTTCTGAAGGTGATGATCATCAGACCGGAAAAAATTCATCTAGTTAAAGAGGAAAACAACATTATAACTTTCAAAGCAAGTAAATTTTATAAAATAGAAAACTTAGCCATCTGTTAAAGGAAAATGAGCGATTCTAGGACATCAGTAAAAAATTGAAAACTATTGAAATTTGTCTGAGAAATGCCTTTGCGTCGGCATGAGGGAGAAGATAGAGATAGTCACGGAGTCGTATAAAATGTGGTGCAATGATTGATTTGGGATTAAAAGTAAGGTTTCTACGGTAGTTCAGTTTTGTGGAGAGAGAGAGAGAGAGAGAGAGAGAGAGAGAGAGAGAGAGAGAGAGAGAGAGAGAGAGAGACTGACTAGGAGACTGGGCGAACAGGGTGGTTTGAAAGAGATGGATTGTGAGAGTATGAGAGAGGGGGTGTTGCCGGCAGCCAAGTCGTTGTTGAGTAGGGACACAAATGCCTTAAGTCTGATTTTTTGTTAAGGTTACCCCTCATGAAACCCGACGTAAGACAACATAAAGTAGGTAAGTGTTGTAAACTCTTTTCATGGCTGTTTAGAGTGAGAACTTTACTGTCAACTGTACTTTATGAAAAAGAATAAAATATATATACATAAAAAAAAGAGGCATCATCATACCAAGAGGGTTAATGTAGACTTATCACAGCGTCAGTATATCCATAAAATATCAAAGGAATGTCGGGAAAGAAGAATGAGGTTAGTGATAAAGACATATTTACCTAATAATGAACGTCAGCGGTAATGTCACTGGATGTCACACACTCATGGGGATAAGGGCGACTCAGCATCAAACCTTTCTGTAGAGGAGTACCTTTTTATTACGGACCTATGGCATTTCATTACTGTAGGGAATATTATCAGCATGTCCAGTGCAATAAAAAATACAGATAATAATAATCCCTTTCTCATCGATGCCGACTTGTTTTAGTAAACTTTTGCCTTATTAGATGATTTTATTTTTATTTTGAATAACTGTTTTACTGATGGGTTTGTGAAGGTGATGTTCAAACCTTCCAGCTAAAATAGTTTCTTCAAAATGGAAATAGATCGTCTAATAATAGCAATAATAAATGCATAATACGTCATCAGAGTGACGTGCGTAACATCGAATATACGAAAATAACACGATAAAATAAACGTATCTACTAGAGAAGAAATAGGCTGATGGGGAAGCTGATTCTAAGACGCTTCATAAATACACAAAAACACAACCGCCCCTTCTTCCACAGAGCAGGCAAGTGGAATTTCCAGGCGCCTCAAGGGATATTGTAGGAACACATTGAGATAGGGTGTTGGGCCTCAAGGTCATTCGCAGTGAGGTAACTCGGATACAGGAAGCTTATGTGAGCAGGGGACTTGAGAGGTGGATATCGGATTAGCTCTACTGGACACTACTAATGTTGCTGATTCCACCCCTCTCTCTCTCTCTCTCTCTCTCTCTCTCTCTCTCTCTCTCTCTTTTAAGACGTGGTAATGCTAATACCACCTCTCTCCCTGCTTCTCTCCCTTCCCCCACCTCTCTCTCTCTCTCTCTCTCTCTCTCTCTTTACTGTATGTATATATATATATATATATATATATATATATATATATATATATATATATATATATATATATATATATATATGTATGCTATGAATGGAAGAATAAATGCAGAAGCTAAGTTTAGAATGAATGAGGGAAAAGGTGCTGGGAGGAATGAAAAAAGTGTTGAGATGTCGTTCGCTTAGATTGAATGTAAAGAGAAGGCTGTATGAGAGTGTTTTGGTAATGACTGGGTTATATGCAGGGTTGGAAAAAATCACGTTATACATCACTGTTTAAATAAACAGACTTAGAAAATTGAAAATAATAATGTGAATGGGATGTGGGAGTAAGGCAGTGCACCTCAGGCTAGGACTTCTTGGTATGGGGGAGGTATTCACGTTCAGGGTTGGAAAACACACACACACACACACACACACACACACATTATATATATATATATATATATATATATATATATATATATATATATATATATATATATATATATCCATCATCCAATCCTAGGTTGCCCCATGAGGAGCGCAGGAGCCCGGAGCTAGGCAGTTGGTCCTGACATTTAAGATGAGAGTGGCCAACCTCACTCATCCCTAAGTGGCATTACGTGAGCAATAAACCCCAACCATCCCTTGGATATAAATCTTCACCGGCTCAATCCGATTGGAGCACAAAAATTATCCACTAAAACACCAGGCGCCAACATTTGGTTATATGGTTACCACCCAGCGTACTAATAGATTCCTGGTGTACAGGAAACCATTTGGCTTGTCACTCAGTGTAGTCACCCATAGGCAGAAGGAAGAGGAAAGAATGAAGGAATGAAAGACAGAAGAGAGAGTGTAAAGTCACCCGTAGGCAGAAGGACGAGGAAAGAATGAAGGAAAGAAAGATAGAAGAAGATGGAAGTAAGAAAGGATGGAGGATAGGACAGGGCAGATACCCGAGAGCAGCACTACATTGAGTGAGTGGATGGTGAGAGTCCCCACGTACCACAAAATATATACCGGTATATATATATATATATATATATATATATATATATATATATATATATATATATATATATATATCCCCCCTGGGGGTAGGGGGCTTTTTCAAGAATACTCCCCCAGTATCCCTGCTTATCGTAAAAGGCGACTAAAAGGGTTGCCGGAGGGTTAGTGCCCCTCCCCGGAAAACAACTAACTAAAAAAAAGAAACAATAAGCCTCGGACAAGGACTGACCAAACGATGACGACCAAGGACCGGACAAAGGACATGGTTATCGGAACGTGGAATGTAAGGGGAGCGAATGATGAGGTGAAAAAGAGAGAGATTGTCCAGGTGCTTGAGGGTGCGAAAGTGGATGTGTGTGGAATAACTGAAACAAAACGGAGAGGGGAAAGTGTGAGAGAATGGAAGTATGGATGGGGTATATGTGCAGGAGTAGGTGAGAATGAGAGGGCAAAGGAAGGAGTATGTATAGTTTTGAGTAAAAGATGGAAGAAGAGCATAAGACAGTATGGATCAGTTGGGTCAAGGATTGTGTGGGTAAAGTTGAAAGTTGGAATATAAATGTGGGCGATTGTGTGTGTGTATGCGCCAACGCAAGATTGTGCTAGAAGAGTGAGAGAAGAGTTCTGGACAAATGTAGAAGTGTGCATGGAAAAGTTTGGAAGGAATGAGAGAGTGTTTTTGATCGGTGATATGAATGGTAAAGTTGGGAATGTGAAGGTGGATGGAATAGTTGGTGAGTGGGGTGTGACTGCTGAGATAGATGAGAATGGGAGTGCGTTAGTGGACATTTGTGCTGGGAGGGGGTTGGTGATAGCCAATACCCTCTTCAGGCATAAAATGATCCACAGGTATACATGGCGAGTGTTGAGAAGGGTGGGTGGTGAACTGAATGAAAGGAAGGCAATGACTGATTATGTGTGTGTGGATGAAAAGATGCGAAGATGTGTAATGGATGCAAGAGCTTATAGAGGTTGGAGGAGTGGACTTTCTGACCACTACATGGTGGTGGCCAGAATTAGGATTCAAGTAAGATGGAGGAATAGAAGAAAGGAAAGACGGGAGGAAGGAGTAGTTGCAAGGAGAGTGGAAAGGTTACAAGAGAATGAGAAAAAGGCAGAGTATAAGAGAGATGTGGAGGAACGATTGGGCAAATATGAATTGGAGCAGATGGGAGACGTGGAAGGTGTGTTTAGGATATTTACAGAAGAAATATGTGCAGCATGTGATGTGGTGTGTGGAAGGAAGAGAAGACAGAGGGGGGTGCAAGGAACAGCGTGGTGGACTGAAGAGGTGAGACAGGCCGTGGCACAAAAGAAGAAAGCATACAATGAATGGATGAGAAATTGGGGCGTGAAAGAAGTTGAGAGGCGGAAGAGAGAATTATATGTAGAAAGAAAGAGAGAGGTGAAAAGATTAGTAATAGAGAGTAAGAAAAGAGTGGATGAGGAATTTGGAAGGAATTTGAGTGTAAAGTGGAGAGACTGTAAGAAAATGTTCTGGAAAGAGGTGAAAAGAGTAAGACAGGGTGGAAGTGAAGTTAGCAGGGGAGTGGAAGATAAAAATGGTAGATTACTAGTGGAGAAGGGAGAAAAAGTGAGCAGATGGAGAGAACACTTTAAGGAATTGTTGAACATAGAGGATGGAAGTAATGCGAGTATAAGTGGCTGGGGAATGGCTGGGAGAAGGAGGGAGGTGAGAAGACAGGAAGAAATCAGTAGGATAGAAGTTGTGGAAGCAATGAAGAAAGTTAAATCGGGGAAAGCCCCAGGAATTGATGGAGTGTGTGGTGAAATGCTGAAGCATGGGGGAGAGATAGTAGTAGAATGGATGTGGACGATGTGCAGATTGGCCTGGGAGGAAGGTAGAGTCCCGGAGGATTGAAAGTCAGGTATAATTATTCCCTTGTACAAAGGAAAAGGGGAAAAAGAAGTGTGTGGTAATCACAGGGGCATTTGTCTTCTTAGTATAATAGGAAAAGTGTATGGTAGGATACTTATTGACAGAGTTAGAGAAAGAACAGAGAAATTAGTTGGAGAAGAACAGGGAGGCTTTAGGAAGGGAAGAGGTTGTGTAAATCAGATATTCATTCTTAGATCTTTAGTGGAAAAGTTTTTTGAGAAGGGAAAGAAGTTGTATGCGGCTTTCATGGCTTTGGAGAAAGCATATGACAGGGTGGATAGACAAGGATTGTGGAAAGTGTTAAGAATATATGGAGTAGATGGGAAGTTGTTGAATGCTGTGAAGAGTATGTACGATGGTGCGAAGGCTGCAGTGCATGTGGATGGTGAACTAAGTGAATTTTTCTCTTTGAAAGTTGGGTTGAAACAGGGATGTGTCATGTCTCCATGGTTGTTCAATCTGTACATGGATGGAGTAATAAAAGAGGTACAAGGTAGGGTAGTGGATGTTGGAGTGGCCCTGGTGAGAGAGGATAGTGTTTGGAAACTCCCTGTACTGTTGTTTGCAGATGATACTGTGTTGTTGAGTGAAGACGAAGGGGAGCTGCAAGGCTTGGTGGATGAGTTTGGGAGAGTGTGTAAGAAACGGAATCTAAAGGTGAATGTAGGGAAGAGTAAAGTGATGGTCTTTGAGAGAGGTGAAGTCAGTGAATGTTCAGCAAGGTTGGATGGTAAGGAATTGGAAAATGTGAGTACGTTTAAGTACTTGGGTAGTGTGATGAGTAAGGATGGAGGTTTGGAGGGTGAAGTGCTTGAAAGGGTACAGCAGGGAAGAAAGGTTGTTGGTTCTTTGGAAGCAGTGATAAGAAACAGGGAAGTGAGCATGAAAGAGAAAAAGTTACTACATGACAGTATTGTGATACCAACTCTAACGTATGGAAGTGAAGCTTGGACGTTGTTGGAAGGACACAAGTCAAGAGTGAGCAGTGGAAATGAGTTATTTAAGAGGAGCCTGTGGAGTCACATGGAGAGACAGGCTGACGAATGAGGATATAAAGGAGCGTTGTGGTGTGGATGTGGATGTGATAGGAAGCGTTATGAGGAACACACTGAGGTGGTTTGGCCATGTGGAGAGGATGGAGGGTAAAAGACTGACGAAGAGAGTGTATGTGAGTGAGGTGGAGGGGGGAAGAGGGAGGGGGAGGCCGAGGATGAGATGGAGTGATGGAGTGGAGAGGTATATGAGAGAGAGGGGTGTGAGTTGGGAGCAGGGCAGTGAAATAGCGGGGGACAGGGCGACTTGGAGGGGATTTGTTTGTGGCCACCCCAAACGGGATATATATATATATATATATATATATATATATATATATATATATATATATATATATATATATATATATATATATATTAATTTGTCGTGTTTTATTTAAATCAGATTTTTGAATTTAAATTGATTGTTTTACTTAATTGGATTTCTTAAAATTAAATATATTTTTTTCACTTTTATGAAGTTTTTTTTTTTTTTTTTTTATTAAGTATTTTGGTATCATACATTAATTACCCCAAAGTTGCTATACACCTTGAAAAGACCTGGTGCATTAAAGGCTTTCCTAACCAGAGCATTTATTGTTATTGTTAAGGAGCCTTCTTTCCTCTGTTTTTTAATAATTACCTTGTAACAAAAGGCAATCACTGGTGCCTGGCTTGATGAAGATCAGTACAGGAGGAGTACAGGCCAATCAGACTTGATGCATCTGTGCAATACACATCCATCACATTCTCTGTCTTCTTCATTTTTACTGTATTTACATAAAAAAATTCAATTTTGATTTAAATCATGATTTTTTCACTCTGATTTAGATCGATTTAAATCACATGATTTAAATCATTTGATTTAAATCATAGCAACCCTGGTTACAGGGAGCTGAAATATGGAATATGGGTTTAGCAGAGAGGAAAAGTTCGAAGGAAATGGAGAGGAGGTGTCTGTGGAGTATGTATGGAGTGATGCGGATGGATATAGTGAGAAATGAAGCGCAAAGGAGAACTGGAGTTGTGCGGGAGATGGCTGATCGAGTTGAACAGAGGGTGTTGCGATGGTTTGGGCACATGGAAAGAATGGATGATGAGCGACTGGTGAAAAAGATAACTGGATTGGATGTGAGAGGTGTAAGGCTGAAAGGAAGACCACGAATAGGATGGATGGACAGTGTGAAGAAAGTGTTGTATGCGAGAGGGATTTCTGGTGAGTAAGGAAGATTGGCTGAGCGTGATAGGGATGATGAGAGAGAAAATTTTGAATGAATAAATGGTGACGCAGCCCTGAGGGGATATTCTCCCTCATTTGGTCTTATCAACTGATTAGGTCAGGTGTGGGTAAGGGGATGGGTCCATTTTGATGTGGCAGGGGTAAATCAGCTCTGCTGTCGGGCCATGCTGCGGATGTCGCTGATTGTACTGCGCAGTTGACCCCCGTGCGATGTGGTGCGGTGAGGATCTGTCCCTTCTCCTCTTAGGGCTAATATGCGAGTGAAAGTGTGTGTGTGTGTGGATGAGTAAATTGGGAGTGTGTCTTCCTGTCTCGGCTATCTCCCTTTCTTTTGGGGAAGCAGCCTAGGTATATTGACTGATGGTTTTATATATATATATATATATATATATATATATATATATATATATATATATAGAGAGAGAGAGAGAGAGAGAGAGAGAGAGAGAGAGAGGAGAGAGAGAGAGAGTGGTCCTAATTTTCGATCTTGCGAATTTTTAGGACGATACCCCTGAAATCCATCCATATAACACGAAAACATGTCATGCGAAATATTTTTCAGAAATATTTTTATTTAGAGGTCGCTCATCGGCCTTTTATGTTATTACGTATCGCCACATTCGGCTTGTCCCACATAGTTGTCACAGAAATGTCTTTCACACAATTTTAGTGTCTTGAAACTACTCAGTTCTGCACTGTACAAAGGTTTAAATTCATAGCACCTAGGCAGATCACAGCTGCCTACTGTGAACCGGGCGTGGCAGTTAGATAATTGTCGTTAAACCTCATGACTTGGTTATGCTGCTGTTATTCGTGGTGGCGATAATTTACTAGATTTCAATGACAGTTTGTATATAACAGTGTTTCACTTGTTAAGTGCATAGAGATGTCACTGTTGTGTACTGATAACATACAGTGACAGTCTAATTGCACCCTATAATTGTATGCTTTCTGCATTAGAGGCAATCGTACATAATTACTGATAACTGGTTGAACTGTTTTGATTCTGGACGAATATGGCTTCGACGAGTGGGAGCACTGATGCTAAAGCAAGGAACCTGTCTAGGACTAGGTCTGATGTCTACTTGCTTGACAAGTTGGAAGATGATATCAAAGGATCCAAATTGCCTTCAAACTGCCAAGCCCTAGGTTATCTTTTGCACCTCCACCTGAAGCAGAACAAGACAAGAGAAAATGGGCGATTCTAGGACATAAGTAAAAACTGAAAGCTATTGAAATTTTGTCTTAGAAATGCCCTGTGAGTCGGCAGAGGGAACAGACAGAGGAAAGGAGTCGTATAAAAGGTGGTGCAAAGATTGATTTGGGATTAAAAGCAAGGAGGATTCTACGGTAGTACAGTTTTAAGTGTATGTGTGAGAGAGAGAGAGAGAGAGAGAGAGAGAGAGAGAGACTGAGCTAACGGGGTGGTTCGATATAAATGGATTGTGAGAGTATGAGAGAGGGTAGTGCGTTGTAGGAAGCCGAGTCGTTGCTGAGTAAGGACACAAATGCCCTAAGTTTTTCGTCAGGCTTACCGCTCATAAAATCCGACGTAAGACAACATTAAAGGAGAAAAGTGCCGTGAACTCTTGTCATGGCTGTTTAGAATGAGAACTTTACTGTCCTCTGTATTTTACGAAAAAGAATAATATACTGTATATCTATCTATCTATCTATTTATCTTTCTATATCTATCTATACCTATATTTATCTATCTATCTATCTATCTATCTATCTATCTATATATATATATATATATATATATATATATATATATATATATACATTACTGTATATAGATATATATATATATATATATATAAAGGGGCATCATCATACGAAAAGGGTTAATGTAGACTTATCACAGCGTCAGTATATGCATGTAGCCTAATATCAAAGAGATGTGGGGAAAGAAGAATGAGTTAGTGATAAAGACCCATATTTACCTAGCAATGAACGTCAGCGGTGTTGTCACTGAATGTCACACTCACTGGGATAAGGGCGACTCAGTATCAAACCTTTCTGTAGAGGGGTACATTTTTATTACTGACCTCGGGCATTTCATTACTGTAGAGCATATCATCAGCATGTCAAAAAAAAAAAAAATAATAATAATAATAATAATCTCTTTCTCATCGATGACGTACTGTTTTAGTACACTTTTATGTTATCAGATGATTTTTAAAATAGTGAATAACTATTTTATTGAGGGGTTAGTGAAGGTGATATTCAAACCTTCCAGCTAAAATAATTTCTTCAAAATGGAAATGGATCGTCTAATAATAGCAATAATAAAATGCATAATACGTCACCAGAGTGACGTGCATAACATCGAATGTACGAAAATAACATAATAAAATAAACGTATCTACTAGAAAAGAAATAGGCTGATGAGGAAGCTGATTCTAGGACGCTTCATAAATAAACGAAAACACAACCACACCTCCTACCTCAGGGCAGGGAAGGGGAATTTCCAGGCGCCTCAAGGGGTATTGTAGGAAAACGTTGAGATAGGGTGTTGGGCCTCAAGGTCATTAGCAGTGAGGTAACTCGGATACAGAAAGCTCATGTGAGCAGGGGACCCGAGAGGTGGATACCGGATTAACCCTACTGAACACTGTATTGATGATGCTGATTCTCTCTCTCTCTCTCTCAACACGTGGTAATGCTAATATCACCTCTCTCCCTACTTCTCTCCCTTCCTTCAACTCTCTCTCTCTCTCTCTCTCTCAACATGTGATAATGCTAATACCATCTCTCTCCCTACTTCTCTCGCTTCCTTCAACTCTCTCTCAACATGTGGTAATGCTTATTCCGCCTCTCTCCCTTCCTCCAACTCTCTCTCTCTCTCTCCCTCTCTCTCTCTCTGTATATATATATATATATATATATATATATATATATATATATATATATATATATAAGCACTCTAATATCCGGACGCCCAATAACCGAACATCCCCACTACCTGGACATAATCGTCCTGGGATCCAACATTCCCAAAATGGTCCAACCCCCCCCCCTAAAAAAAAACACGATTTTTTCCCGTCCGTAATTTGAACTTACCGCGCGCCGCAGGAGAGCATTGTTTTGGCGCGTCATTCCTCCGATGTCCGATAGAGTGCCGCTGCATCCTCCCCACTTCCCGCCTGTCTCTCACCGCGAGTGCACGCTCGTCGTAATGGCTTTTGTGGTGGTGCCCTACCTGCTGCAGGGCCTCCTGCTGCTCTCGGGCCTCCTCTTAGTGTGTGTGATGATGGCCCCGCCACCTGAGAAAAGGAAGAGAGTGGTGTTGACTCTGGAGATGAAGAGGGAGATATTGGAGAAAGTGGATGCGGGTTAGTCTTCTTCCTGCATTCTTCGCGAGTTCAACCTGGCCCGGTCTACTTTGTTTGATATCAAGAGGTCCCGAGACAAACTCATGCAGTACACGGCTGACTTCTCGTCGAGAAGCAAACGCAACGTGGAAAGGAAGGTTATGTTTGCCCCCAAGTTTGCAGAAATCGACCGATCCACGTTGATTTGGTATCGACAACAACGTGCTGCTGGTGTGATGGTACGTGGAATGGAGCTGAAGGCTGCTGCTGAGAAGTTCGCCAGGCTTCACGACGCCCTAGACTTCAAGGCATCCGAGGGTTGGCTCTTCACGTTCAAGTTGCGACATGGCCTTACCAACCGTAAAGCACATGGCGAAGCATTGGACACTAACGAGGATGGAGTTGACGAGTTTTGGCACAAGGTGAAAGGCTTGATTGACAGGGAGGGCCTAACTCTCGGTCAAGTCTACAACGCTGACGAAACTGGCCTATTCTATCGCTCGCTGCCAACGAACACTCTAGCCGAGGAGACGGAGAAGCGTGTACCTGGCCGCAAGCTTTCCAAGGAATGGATATCTGCTTTGTGTTGTGCCAGTGCTAACGGCATGCACCGGCTTAAGCCCGTTGTTGTTGGCCGAGCAAAGCAGCCTCGGTGCCTTCGTGGGGTGATGGATGTCCTTCCTGTCATCTGGTACCATTCTTTGAAGGCATGGTTCACAGCTGTGATCTTCAAAGACTGGTTTCACCGTCACTTCGTCAAGGAGGTCATCCATTACCAGACGAAGACACTGGGAATCCCGCACGACCAGATAAAGGCTCTCCTTCTAATCGACAATGCACCTGCCCACCCGTGCGACAAGGACTTGGTTGCTGAAAATGGCCGTATTAGGTGCATGTTTCTGCCACCTAATACGACTGCTCTCATCCAACCAATGGGCCAAGGAGTGATCGTGGCAACAAAGCGCCTATACCGTCGGAAGTTTCTGGACGAGGTGATGGTTGTTCTCGAGGACGAGGACGAGCGCAGGGAGGGACGGGACACACGAGGCAAGTGGACTTTGGAAAACCTTCGCCGCTACAACATCAAGTCTGCGCTGTACGACTGGGCTAGTGCATGAAAGGAAGTCCCTGTGAAAACTCTTGAAAATGGTTGGTCTCATCTGCTTCTCAGAACGGATGTGGAGTACGATTTTCTAGGGTTTGACGTGGATGACTTCCATGCATGGCTACGTACGCATGGCGACGATGTAGATGTGGACAATGTTCATGAGTGGTTGGATGACGACGAGGGCGATCCTGGGTATCAGACATTGTCTGATATCGAGATTGCGTCTTCGGTTGCAGGTGTCAGTACCGAACTTGAAGATTCCGACACTGAAGGCGACAATGATGCGGACTCCTCTCAGCAGGACACTACTCCAGCCATCCCCAAGCTGAGCGCACTCCGGGAATATCTAGAGTTCGTCCTAGACTACCTGGAACACCCGGACTGCAACAGGGAGATGGGGCCCTTGGGACTCGTGGAGGAAGTGCGTGCTTTCAGGCAGCGCATCATCAATCGTCAGAATCGTTGGTCATTGCGTCAATCAACCATTGACAGTTTTTTCAGGCCCGTGACCCCCGCTGTGCCCAGCCCTGGCTCCACTCCGTTGCCTCCCCAAGACAGGCCCTCATGCTCCGAGCCACAGCCCAGCACATCAGCCACAGTGGAGTCACCGCTCGACGTGAGTTTGCGGCTGTCTTCAGAGTCCTCTGCAGTGGGTACGCCATCACCACGACCCAGCGATGCACCCCTAGGTCGCCTGCCAGTGATACTCTCGGACTCTGACAGTGAATAAACAGCAAGAATTTCTCCACTAGACCACACGGGAATTTTGAGTGTTGTGCAGTGAAAAAAACAGTGTGTTGTGTTAAGGATTTAAAGTTGTGAGAGAAAAGACTAGAAAAAAAATGTAACGTAAATAGACTTGTTTGTTTTGGCTTTGGAAAATTTAAAAACAATGGGAAGAATTAAAGTGCAACACTAAGTTACATTGGAGCATTATTTAGACAAAAGTGCACACTGTGAAGAGAACGGATTTCTGTGTGTTTTTGACTAAGTTCAGTGCAAGACTTCAAGAACAGTGTACTGCAAGTGCTTCAGGAAATCGTTCTTACTGTCAGAGTCCGAGAGGAGGCGGTTATTCATTGAGGTGGCCAGGGACTTGCTGTAAGTAGCCAGAATGTTTCATACTGTACTTTTTTCCCTACTATACTTACCACATTTCACTCTTTAATGTCCTTTATTGGTGTGAATAGGGTGTTAGTAGCTATGCATGTGCAGTAGGAATGTGTTTTTCTGAGTTAGGCTAGGTTAGGGTCCATAAGTACCAGAATGTTTATTGATGTATGAACATACTTCTAAACCCTCATTTTATGTTTCTTTTGCATTTATTTCAGTCATTTATGTGCCTTATTGGTGTGATTTGGGTCTTAAATAGATGCTTTGCATGTCCAGAGGGAGTTGTATAGGTGTTTCTCTGAGTTAGGGTCCATAAATACAAGTCTATAAGCTGGGGCCCAATATCCGGACAAAACCAATAACCGGACCTACCTATGGCTCTATTACATCGGATATTGGAGTGATTACTTTATATATATATATATATATATATATATATATATATATATATGCAGTGCATGGGAGAATAGATGCAGGTGTGAAGTTTAGTACGAATGAAGTGGGAAAGGTGCTGGGAGGAATGAAAAAAGTGTTCGCTTAGAATGGATGTAGAGAAAAGGCTGTATGAGGGTAAATTGGTACCGACTGCATTATATGCGGCTGAAATTCGGAATATGGGTGTAGCAGAGAGGAAAAGTTTGAAGGTAATGGAGATGAGGTGCCTGTGGAGTATATGTGGAGTTACGCGGATAGATCAAGTGAGAAATGAAGTTCAAAGGAGAACTGGAGTTGTGCAGGAGATGGCTGATCGAGTTGAGCAAAGGGTGATGCGATGGTCTGGCCATAAGGAGAATGGATGATGAGGGACTGGTGAAAAGATAACTGAATCGGATGTGAGAGGTGTAAGGCTGAGAGGAAGACCACGAATAGAATGGATGGACAATGTGAAGAGGGCGTTGGATGCTAGAGGGATGTCTGTTGAGCAAGGAAGAGTGGATGAGTAAAATGGGAGTGGGTCGTCCTATCTCGGCTTCCTCCTTTTTCTTTGGGGGAAGCAGACCAGGTATATTGAATGATAGATTGATTTATATATATATATATATATATATATATATATATATATATATATATATATATATATATATATATATATATATATATATATATATACCAAATAAACACGTGACAATACTGATCAACCACTCTCTCTCTCTCTCAACTGAGCACGTGAAAATACTGATCCCCCTGCCCCACCTCTCTCTCTCTCTCTCTCTCAAATGAACCCATGAAAATACTGAACATCCCTGCCCCATCTCTCTTTCTCTCTCTCTCTCTCTCTGCAATCAATATCCCACCTTCCGTTCCTGAACTGAATCAATTGCCTTCGCCTCTCCCTCCCTCTCGTCAGTTTCACGGCCTTTCAAGCTCTCCCCCCTCCCAAATCGGTTACCTTTCCTCCTCCTTCTGCTCTTTTTATCTTTTTACATAGTTCCCATTTTTTCCCCTCACCAGTTGTTCATTTTCTTTTTAGCTTTCTTTCTCTTTCATTTCCTCCTTCTGTGTCCTCTTTCACCTCTTCCTGCCCGTTCCTCTTCTCTCCATTGTCCCTTCTGCTTTCTTGCTCTCGCTCCAGTCTCGTTGCCCCTTACTCCTACCTCCCTCCCCTCCCAATTCCTTTCCCCACCATCTCGTTCCTCTATCCTCTCCACTGTCCCATCCTCCCCTTCACTGACTCTTCCCTGCCATATGTCCAGTGCATTATTATTATTATTTTTTTTATTTTTATTTTTTAAATCTCCGACAAATTCATGGAGCTTAAGAGTAACCCTCCTTAGTCAAGACAAGTGCTCGTGGGCCCTTCGAGCCCCTCACACTTGCTCCTGCGAAGGACTCTCGCGCTGCGCACTCACATTCTCGTGCTTCGCACTCGTTTCCTCGTGCTTCCCACTCGTTTCCTTGCGCTTTGCATGCGCGTTGCGATCATTTCAGGTAATCCGAGTCACGTTTATGTGCTGTTCTAGTCTAATGTTGTAATTTGGATTTTTTGCAGCTAATCAATTGATCCTGTTATTTGCAGCTTGGGGAATGGAACCCAAGTTGTCGGAACGCATGTCCGAAATACACACACAGACACACGCCTCCTGCTATAGTATATTTTAGTTGTAGACATGGGCAAAAAATTCTACGGAGATCCTTTGCCGGCCGCCGGAAGCGGCGTTTTTTTTTTTTTTTATCAAAATGTGATCACTCATTAAATATAGTAAAAGTTTTTCAATCGTGATGGGACCAAGTTTTTTGACATCAGCGAATTTTTTGCGAATTTTGTGCCAATTTTGGTGCGATTTGAATGTGTAGTTTTGGCTGCCCAAAACACACACACACACACACACACACACACACACACACACACACACACACTGCTAGTGCTATAGTATATTAGATGTTAGCACATTCTCCAGTAGTAGCTTCAGTACGATGAAGTGTAATTACCTCCGCCAAGGTTATGTTTTCACCCCTGTCCGTTTGTTTCTTTGTTTGTTCTTTGGCTTGTGAGGAAGATTAACAAAAACTACTGGACGGATTCCCACGAAACTTTGTAGATTGGGCCTTGGCCCAGAATAGACTCCAATAAATTTTGGTGTTGATCCATATAAACGTGCGGAAGCAGGATTTTTTTTCTTCACTTTCTTTAACATCGCGAGATAGGGCGTTTTTCGACATTTTCCTAAAATTTTCAGTGAATACTGCATGGACCTTGATGAAAAAAAAAAAAAAATCAGGCATATTTAGGATGTTGGTATCTACGAATGTGTACGTTTGGCGAGGATCCATATAAAATTCAGCATCTAGATGATTTAAATATGCTTTTATATGGGAGTAGTCTTTTTCCATATTGCATTAGACGTGACTGAATTAAAAGGAACTGCATGTTGGGCGTTGGAGGAGGTATGGGCTCTGCTGAGTGCCATTCTAGTTGATTATGTTACATTATGCCAATTGCAGGAGGGGCATTGGAGGTTACAGGGCCTTCCCCTTCTGAGTCAACAGTAGTCATTTGTTTTCATGACCTCTGTGCATATGATGGGTATGTATGTATGTTAACCTCCACCTCCAACCCCCTCTTTACTCCGCGAAAAGCAGTCTACCGCTAGACAGTATTATTCAGTTTAGGAGACAACTCTCGCATGGAAGAGATTAAGTGACGCCATAAGCCAAGAGGGAGAGAAGGAATTGGCTAGATTATGAATAATGTGTGTGTGTGTGTGTGTGTGTGTGTGTGTGTGTGTGAGAGAGAGAGAGAGAGAGAGAGAGAGAGAGAGACTGGTTTCTCTCATCTTCTTTCATTCCTTTTTACTATTTTTCTTACCATATTTCTGCCAATCTTAATACTGAACCTTAAGAATTATATTAATATCTATATTAACCAGTAGGCGCTTGAGAAGGACGCCTTCTCGTAGTTGGCCCTCTTCCCGATTATATAAACATTCACTAAGTTTCTTTTTATCCCGACAAAGGAGGATGGTGAGTGGAGGAGAATGGCAACCTCGGCCTGCAGTCCACCGGGTTCACCTTCCACTTCAGCTGGGACAACAACAACAACAACAACATAATCCAGTTCAATAGTATTCATTTCCCCATTTTACGTTGCCAAGTCAGTCGTCCTGTTCTCTTTACCTCTTTCTACATTTATGTATTTAGACTGAATGAACATTTGAGTGATGAGTTTTCCTTGAACGCTGGTGTGCATCGGAGGTCAGTCTTGAGCTCCTTATCATGGTGCCTGAAGCCCTCTCGCGTGACTTTAGAAATGGACTCCCGTGGGAGATGTTGTATACCGATGATTCGGGATTGACTACAGAGAATAAAAGTGAGGCGGAGGAAAAATTTGGGGAGAAGAGAGATGGTATAGGGCACAAGGGCTTGAGTGTAAATGCAGATAAAACAAAAGTAATGGTATCTAGGGCTGGTGGTGGTACTGTAAGAGAAGAGAGAGAGTGGCCATGTGCAGCTTTCCACAAGGGTGTGAGAAGTAATTCCACCTCGTTCAGCGCTCCAATAGGATTCAGCCGGTGAAGATTTATATCCAAGGGTGGTTGGGGTTTATTGCTCACGTAATGCCGCTCAGGGTTGACTGAGGCTGGTCGCTCTCATCTTCAATATCAGGACCAACTTGCCTAGCCCCGGACTCCTACGCTCCTCATGGGCCAACGTAGGATTGGGTGATGGATGGATGGATGGTGATGTTCAGCCTTTCCTCCCAGTTTGGTGCAAATTTGGTCTAAACTGATAAAAGAACTTCAAGTTGTGCTTCTTTTTTCAGACTTTTACCTACACTTGTGACTTTGACCTTTAATTATTGTTCTTTAAAGAAGCTGGTCAGCCCCTTGGCAGACAATGAATCCCTTCAGCACGTTTGGTTTAAGTCGGATAAAAACTGATTTGTTCATTTATTTACACACACACACACACACACACACACACACACACACACACACACACCGCTCGCTGGTGCAGTGGTAACGTTCTTGCTTGCCATCTGGTAGACGGGAGTTCGCGCCTCGCTCAGGTTGCGAAAAGTTTCACTGACGAAGTGGGTGGTTACTGTCCCCCTTGAGCAAGGGGACGGGTGTGTGCGTGTGTGAAGGTCACAGCCTTGCCCTTAGATCGGACTATATGAG
The DNA here is from genome assembly GCF_032717465.1 of Coenobita brevimanus. Classification (NCBI taxonomy): domain Eukaryota; kingdom Metazoa; phylum Arthropoda; class Malacostraca; order Decapoda; family Coenobitidae; genus Coenobita; species Coenobita brevimanus. Next base: position 13,023,765 of record NC_137060.1, on the reverse strand, counting down.
CTCTCAGCTCCCTTCCGGGAGGGTAAAAGCTGACGATCACGACCATCAGGTGATCCTGACCGACCCGGTGAATTACACACACACAGCCGAGAGAGAAAGGGGACGGTAGACAGATATAGATAAAGATAGATGGATAAATATATTATATGTACTGTATGTATGACAGAACCGGACGAGTATGCTCAGATAAGAGGAAACCTGTCCCTATTAATGGGATAAGAATTTTATTTTATTTTGTAATTATACAGTTACGACCATTACTTCCTATACAAACTATCGAACCCGGGTCAAAAGCAAATGAGATCCTGATATTCGAAAGATCAATACCCAAATAATTTGAAACTTACTGTATTATATCGCAGTTCAAAATATGTAAGGAACTGTTGACTGCAGCTGTAAATGCTGTTGTGACTTGGAATGAGGGAATTTGTGCTGTGCTGTTATACAGTTAACTCTTTCAGTTCGGTGGCATTTTTATTCAAGCGTGTTGTATGCAACTCATTTTGTTAAGCTAAGGATAAACATGCATTTCATGGGGTAAACTGAGTTATATTAAATAAGCTATTTGCCACAAAAAGTTATTTTCATAAAATGAATAACATCGTTAGGTGGTAACAAATATTAAAATTAGTTACAGTATTCAAGGCCTTAATAAGAAACTGTACAGAGTAAGCTGTATTGTAGGCCTACTCTTCTGAAGTTTGCAGTTTACTGTATTTGTTTTCATGCTAACTGATTGCACAATTTTTTATCCTATTATGATTCTGGTTACGCTTGTAGGTTCAGTAATATTATTTCCACATGGCATTCTGTCAACGATGTACAAACTTGAAGTAATGCTGAAAGAGTACTGATTTCATCCTGATCTTAATAACTGACACACCCAGATGAAATATGCGGCTTCTAACATACCTGCATTGTACGTAACTTAAAAAAAAAAAAAAGAAAGGAAAGAAAATGGTGGGACATTATTATTTTTTTTACTTTCGAATAATATATATATATATATATATATATATATATATATATATATATATATATATATATATATATATATATATATATATATATATATACAGTTGGCTTGCACAGTGCGCGTCATCACAGTGGGCGATTCGCATTGAGCGCGAGTGACCAAAATTCATAACCAAAAACCTTGAATGCGCGAGTTTATCTCATAGAACGCAAGGTAGAGTCAAGAAGTGGCTCAAAAACGCCATTTTCTATTAGTATGCGACCCCCCCTCACACAATGCGTCTTGTGTTGTCATATTGATGCGCAGAAATTCCCAGGCATTCTACAGTACTGTGCAGCTTGGGGTACAAGGCGGCGTGCGCACCATAACAGTCCTGGCTCGTGCACAGTTTGGATTTGCTCTCTACGGCTAACTTGTCGTGTACAACATGTGGCGTTTTTTTTTTGCTGCTCCATCCTGGCCTGTACTTCACCGCAGCATGGCTCCAGCCCCAAGAGTTAACCTGCCCCCATCCCGACAGATTTTCCACCACTGACTCCCCCCAATCCCAACCAATTTTGGAAAAATAAATTTTTTGGCCCAAACCTCCGCTTTTGGTGAGAAACATTGAAAATTCACAGAAAAATCTCTCACCTGAGGTTTAAAATACTCGATACAGGTACCAGTATCCCTTACCTTACTGGGTTTTCTATCAGGCTGGCTCCGAAAAAAATGCGTTCTATGGGAGGGTAACAATTCCACACCACTCATAAACGGTATTTATTTATTTGGTACTGATTTATATGTAATACGCGAGTATATTGGTTTTCACACAGTAATATAGGCAATATAAGCATTGTTTCACTCACCAAACATCAACATACCTGACCTTTTTTGGCAACATTACCTGATCATCATTTCTGACTGTTTCTTCCTCTAATGCTACATAAACTTGCCCTCCACATTGTCATTGATTGGGGAATCACTCTGGCCCTGAATTTTGTACATGGCACGACATGTCTTTACTGGCCAGGTCACTGGTAACAGGTGAATTGCCGAGACAATGGCGTGCGGGGGGGGGAGGTCATGTGGGGTAAGGCATTGTCCCTGCCTGGCATCTTGTAGAGGAAGGTGTCCCGTGTATACATACCAAAAATCACGCACGAAAATTGAAAATTGTGCAGATTAGGGACCTTGCAATTGATGCGTGTTTATAAACGTCGATGGGACTGACAGTGACAGAACGTGTGGATGTATATATACATCAACGGGACACAGAGGGTTAAGAAACTTCTGATGCATGCCACCAAATTAGAGATTATCAAGATGAAGGACGAGGGACAAGGAAACACCGCCATTGGGAAAGAAAGCCCTGGGACTGGCTGAATCAACAGTGAGGACAGTGTGGAAGAACCATGATGCCATAAGGGCTATAGTGAAGATGTATGGTGCCTCTGACCTAGACGGCCGTTCGCGGGTGGGAAATTGTACAATGATACTAATGGAACGGTATCATGTCACCTTCATGATAAGGAAGGAGAAGAAAGATGTTCCACTGAATGGCAGATTTATTCGGAACCAAGCCCAGCTCTTTTACAAGGCAGCATCTTGCAAGTTTAATGTGGACAAACCTTTCAAGGCATTGGTTGGATGGCTGGACCGTTTTCTGATACGCAAGGAACTCTGTCACAGCAAACTGTCTGGTGAACATGCCTCTGCCGACGAGCTGGCTGTGAGAGACTGCAATATTTAGAGCGCTTCTTGAAGAGACTCAGCACACCAAGGACCAGATCTACAATGTTGACGAAACATCATTATACTACAAGGCCATGCCCAGTAGGGTGGAGTGAAAACACATGAAAATTTTTTTTTCACAGAACTCAAATTGGCGAGGGTGTATTTTTTTGTAGGATAATGAGACAAACTTATTGTTAAAATATCAACTTCCTGTGTCAATTTTAAGATGCGTCACCAAGAGCTTGTGTTTTAATATTAAATATGAAATTTCTGTTATAAGAAAACGTTAAATTTGCAGCTTTCAGCTAGAGTGAACTTTACTGATATTATGGCCTTTGGCCTGTTTTGAGTTTGACACAGTGTCCCTTTAATTATATTTTCGTAACCATTAATATAAAGTCCACTCTATCCAGGTCCACCACGAGGAGGTAAGCTGCTTGGACCCACACGATGCCCATCCCATCCTCCCATCCAATAGGCTTTTTTTTTTTTTTTTAATGATTTGTAGTCTTTCTTTGTGTTGTATGAGGGCATTAGTTGTCTTGATTCGATCTGTACTTTAACATACCCATCTCTTCTTTCGTTTCCAATCACATGTTTTGAGGCCTGGGTCGTAAGATTGATGTGACGCTCCACGACTTGAGTGTGACACGGATATTTTGGTGGAGAAGCAACGTTTGCCACGAATGTTTCAAACAATGCACTCTCAGACATGCCCTTGGTTAGAGGAGGCTCATACACTTCTCTCCAATCAATCATTGAAAAATAGTCTCTTGCTTCAAAATTTAGTTCTGGTACTTGAAAAACTCGTTTCTTTTGGGGCTCTTCCTTCCTGGCTTTCATGATCCTCCTACATGCCAGTTCTCGGATATGTGGCATCTCGTCATAAAGCATTGCTGCTAGCAAGTTTTCACTGTGTGCAAAATAGGCATTTCTCTGAATTACTGAATTTATTATCTTTTGCTCATTGCCTTGCAGTTCTTTAGTTAGTTCAATCATCTTGAAAATGTGTTGTGGACCACTGTGAAAATTAGGATTTGACTTGATGATAAACCACATTGGTGCATAGATCTTAACAATATACTCTGTCATCCTAACAAGACTCTCGGATGGATGAGCTGTAGATATATATAGCCTGCATACTCGATTTGCCATTGTTAGCCATCTAGAATGGCAGAGTTTTCCTGGCTGCCTGACTTCCAGATTTGTACTGCAATGACCATCTCTGATCGCCAAACAAATCTCGTACAGGTATTTCTGATCATCACTGAGGTCCTTAACAATGTCATCATCCAGATGTGGCATGGCAGAAGATCCTATTTGATGAAAATTTGTAATTGGTTTATTCTGACAGTAGGGAAGCTCTTTTCCAATTGGTCCTGTGAATGATCTTGGTCCATGAGTTACTCCATCTAGTTCTTGAAAGAGGTGTCTCAGTGGCAGTTCATTGCAGTGCAAAAGACACACAAACCAATGTAATGCATGTCCTACATGATCCTAGAGAGCTCTAATTGTTCCATTTCTCCAGCCGGTGTTGACGTTTGTCCCGTCACACCCAACAGCTAGAAGTTTCCTAGGGTCAATATTACGGTCACTCAAAAACATTTGAATTGATGCACTTACTGATTTAGCTGTTCCATCTTTTGGTGTCACATGCCCTAGAAAGTTATGTCCTGGTTCTACAATAATGACAGTATGCTCCTCTGTAAAGTTCTTTCTGTGATAAACACCATCCTTCAATTTATCTTGAGTAATCGTCACATCTTTTCGACCATCAAAATATAGAGATGTAACCTCGTCTTGTTTCCTACTTTCAGCCATTACTTCAGAACGATGTTGGGATCTTGCTCGCCTCAGTTTGTGCCTGTCGATAACACTGGTACTGTCAGTGCTGCTTATGAGGCCCATATCTTGTAGGGTAGCAGTTGCTACTGCTGCAGCAGCCCTATCAGATAAGCCGTATCTGTCACATTCTCTAGCAAGAGTTCTCATAGGAGTTCGCATCTGTGTTGAGTCTGTTGATTTTGTTGGGTTAGCTTTCAGTCCTGGGTATTCAGAATCAATGTCCACTGAATCTTCACTATCATAGTCAAATATATCTTCTAATTCAGTTGATTGTAGCTTCCTTTTCTTGGAGTTTTCATACGCCTCTACTTGTGTCTTAAGCTTCTGTTCTCTGATTTGCTTCCTCTGTAATTTGGCTGTCTCTGCCTTATCCAGTGTAGATATATAAATTTTTCGGTGCGTTCGCTGGTCTTTCAGAAACTCTTGTTCTAACTTGGGAACTCTAATTTCTTTTGGGCAAAGACAATGTTCTACACACTGGCAACTTGTTATATCAAATATTTTAAGCCTTGAATCAGCAAATTTCGTTACCTTTGTTTTTGCTGATTCTGTATCCATTCGATTCTTTGGAATCTTTAAGATCTGATTTCTATATGCACTATGGTATCTGGAGATTCTGTCTGTTACTGATTTCAAGCTATATGTTGGGATTGATGCTGACTTCCAAATACCAATCACCACTTCAGCTACTCTTCCTGAAACAAACCGCACATCTGGTTCTTTCTCGCATTTCTGTTCCTCTTTGATTTTCATTGTTTCATAAAAGTAATGTTTCATAATGTCTTTGTATGTGGGGAGACAGTTATTTTTGAGTCTTTCAGGTTGTCCAAACACAATATGTTCAGTATCACTTCTAGTAACATGCTTCATTTCTGACTTTTTCGCCATCATGTCGCTAATTTCTTTGATTTGGTCTGTAAAGGGAGATAAATATCAGTTTCATATATTCATATAATGTCAGTTATAAGGCTATAGTAGAGTGTTAAATGAGCAATGAAAAGAAAAACCAATTAAACAGACATTTAAAACATACCATGTTCCGAATATTGGCCTAACATATATGCATAAATATAGCAAAACTTTGATGGCTTGGTGACACGTCTTAACATTTCAGTATGACTTTTAAAATTTGCATGTGAAATGTGTCAATAGAAGTAAAAATCCTATGCCTCGCCATTTCAAAATTCGAGTTGGAAATTTCACTCCACCCTAATGCCCAAATCAGCTTACATCACTAAAAAACAGACACAAGCCCCTGGTCGCAAGCTCCAGAAGTGTAAGAGATGGTAATGTTTGCTGTAAACTTGTCTGGGGGCCACAAGATGAGGCCAGTTGTTGTACACTCAGCTTCACACCCAAGGTGCTACAAAAACCTCACGAACATGGACGCAAGTGGCGTGTACTGGTACAAGTCTACAAATGGTTGGATGACCAGGAACATTATGACAGACTGGTTAACGAGGCGCTGCATCCCCGATGCCAGGGCCAAGTATCGGAAACTGGGCATTCCATTTAAGATGCTCCTTGTGCTGGACAGTGTACCAAGTCACCCTCCATACCTAGAAGATCTGCACAAGGATTGTCATGTTGTGTTTCTGCCACCCCCGGATGACGTCACTAATGCAGCCACTGGATCAAGAACTGATCACCACTGTGAAGCACTTCTACCATAAGCAAGTGTACGACTACCTACACAGGAAGACTGACACACGATGTAGTGCCCAGAAATGATAATTAGTTGTTTCTAGTTCATTTTATATGACCAAAAGTTCAGTTAAGTGAGAGAGTGTGGCCTGAACATAGTTGTTACCATGCGGACGTGACCAGAACATAGATTAAGTTACCTAGTTGCTAAGTCATTTTTTTTCCTACTGTAATTTACTAGTATTAAGTCTCTTTATAATATAAAATCTCGAGTGGATGGAAACATGTGCCTTTGGTCATGTAATCCAGCATAATGTACGCGTGTGGAAAGTGATGTAAAGCACGATAATTTTTATGGTTGTTCGATGTAAGAGTATAAAGAGAGAGAGGTTGCTGAGTAATTATTGTACCTAGAGAATGTCATTTTTTTCAGGTAATCGATTGAAAGGGGAAAGACATCACACTGAGTCTATCACGAGTCTGTAATAATAATAATCTTAAATTACGTACACCGTCAATCCCCCCTCCCCCTTTGCACCACGCAGTTTTGGCGTGTCTCACTCGCTCACCGGCCGTGATAGGTGGCAGATGGTCGGTACTGTCATCATCCTCCTTCCTCCCCCCCCCCTCCAAGGAATTCTGAAGTGTAACGGTGACGCCATTAGCCTTTGGAGAAGCGAGTCCTGTGTTCCCACTCACCTCCTCTACATTCCTGGGAGCTGAATAGTGAGCGGGTCCAAGTGTGGAGGTCGAAGTACCAGTGAGTGAGTCAAAGTTCAAGTCTGGAAATCAAGGTCCCAGTGCGTGAGTCAAGGTCCCAGTGTGTAAGTTAAGGGCGGGAGTGGCAGAGGACTGGACCAGTGAAATTTGTGCTCAGAGGGACGATTATGAAGAAACACATTGGACTGGGACAGAGGAGCTAAGTTTTGTGGATTTGATATTAGGACCATATATTATCTTTTGAACAGTGTGCCAACTGATTCAGGTTTGATCTGTAAAGCAAGTAGCTGGGGAAGATTTCTACCTTTTGGTCTTGTTAATACACATTTCCTCCCACTCGAACTTTATTGTTTGTATAACCCTTGAGAACTGGTGGTATAGAGCTTACCTAGTAGTTTATTAATGTGCAACTTAGAAGCATTCTGGGACAGTGCGAAGGTTGGGCTTGGGTTGGCCTAGTTGAGACTGGCCCCGTCATTTTGGCATGCTACCACTCTTAACTTGACCACTTGAAATATAATAAACGCAACTGAAGAGGCTGCTAATGGGAGAGAGTCTCCACCAATCTGAGTTCCTGACCGTTCCAGCACACGGTGGTCATCAATAGTGACTTGTTTTCTGCCGCTTTTGACCATGTAAAAGTCTGGATTGCAGAGGTGACAGTACAAGTGGTGGCACAGCATTGAGATGACCTATAATTGAGGATAATTTAACTTGAAAGTAAGGTAATAGCTCATCCCCCAGTGCTCAAAGGTATATGTACGTAGCATAATGTAGAATTATAAGGTATGCATATTTGTAGTATGTACTATTTTGGTGTTGCAGCTGAGCATTGACCTCCTTGGGTTGCTCAAGTTGCAGTTGGGGCATTTTCGTAGCTGAGCATTCACCTCCTGGGGTTGCTCACGTTCATATAATTCATGATGGAATCCCGTGTAGAAAAGTTAATCGACCTTGAAACCGAAATGCCTGAGGGAGTAGAGGTGAAACAGGAACCATCCGCAATTGATGAGTGTTTTGAGAGTATTAGAACGTTGGAGGAGATGTTAGGCCCACCCGGACTCACCCTGACTAAGGTTGGAGGTCCATCACAATATACTCCCGATAAGTCTGGAAATCCATTTAGGCAGTCAACTCCACAGTGGTCAAATTTGCCTGTAGGAGGTATGCAGAGCTATCAGAGAAATTTGGTAGTACTAGAGTGTAAGGATGTTGATGTTTTAAAGATGAGTGAAATGTATGGTCTACATACTAGGACCCTGGTCGATCACTTCTTGATGCAGGTGGAGTCAGCGACTGCCAACTTAGAACAGCGGAAGGTGGTAGCACTCAATTGTATGGACACAGAGTTGTGTACACATGTTCTGGGAGAGTTAAGCTTATGTGAGGCAGGTGGTACTTATGGGGACATTAAGACATTGTTGCAGTGTGAGTTCAGAGGTCCCGAAGGGATCGCTGATGCATTCCGTGAGCTAGTCCGAATGGAGTATAACTTTGAGGATCCGCCTAAGAGATTTGTTAGACAGTTCAGGAGTAACTTCAGGGCTTTCTGTAGAGAACATCCCCATATTAACCCTCCCAGTGTGGAGCAGTTGTGGAAGAAAGCTGTGCTACGTAATGTACCACAGGAAGTTAGGGAACAATTAGAGTTGTTTAAAGACCTAGGAATGGAGGAGACCTTTATTTCAGAATTAGAGAGAGAAAGGGGTTATAGACAGTGGCGTAGAGTGGCAAAAGTTGTGGATGAACAAGGGTCTGTTGATAATGTTCCAACCCCTACTAAAATCACACCTCCAGTTGTTAGTGACAATGCTCATCCAGTGACTCAAGTACCCGTACGTGAGGTATCCTTTAAACCTAGACCTACAATGTGGCCTTGTGGGTGGTGTTCAAATGGCAGTAAACATGACACGGTGAACTGTCCAAGGAAACCAGAGCGAGGAAGTTGTTTTGATTGCTTGAAAGCGAACTCTAGAAGGGGATATGAGTGATGCCCTGGTAGACCTAACTTGAATAGAAAACCAGAGAGAAGCATGTCAAGTATACCTCGCGCAACAGCTAATTCCCTCGCACAGCAGGATTCTCAGTTACATCCAGACACCCAACCACCTAGGTAATGACTAGAGGCCCCTGAGGTAATGCAGGCTGCCAGTCATGTTGTGTGTAGTGTACATGATGTAGAACAGAATGAGGACTGTCAGAACCTGTCAGATACTGAGGTGAAGGAAGTCTGAAAAGTTCGATGTGAAGTAGACACTCCAGTGATACGCTTGATTTTGGAACAGTATCAGGTTTCAGCTTTTGTAGATACTGGTAGTGTAGCAAAATTGATGAAAGAAAGTACAGCAAATAGATTAGGATGAAAGATTAGCAAGTGCCAACGTTCATTGCATTCAGTATCCAACCATAAGTTAACTGTTGTTGGCCAGGTTTCGTCGGTAGCGCATATTGCCCCCGAGACAAGCATAGTGCAGCGATTTGTAGTGGTCCCAGACTATTATTTGTCAACTAAAGTGCTCATGGGTGCAGACTTAATTGGTAGAGTGATTTTCACTTGGAACGGAGAAGGTCAGGTGATACATTGTGGTGGTCAGCAGTACGAGGTTCGAAATAAGCTTTGCCAGACAGTGAATAGAATAAAGTTCCAGACTAACCATATGAGAAAGGCAAAAGGAGAGCTAGTACAAGTGAAGTGTATGACTGTGGTACCAGCACAGACATTGATGTCAGTACCCATTGCATTGAAAGACAGAAAACCCGGAGATGTCTTACATGTTAGTAAATTTCAGAATGCCAGGGGTAAAGCTTCATTAACACCAAATTGTTGCGTGAGAGTTAGTGAGAATGGGACATGCTATTTACCCATTGTCAATGTAACCAAGGGACCAGTGAAGCTAAACCCAGGACAAGTATTGGGGATGTACCATGTTGTTGACGAGTCGAATATTACTTATCTTAGCCCCAAAGAACAGGACAGAAGTCCACTTGAATTAGTGCAACCAGTAGGTGAGGCAGAAGGTGACCTTGTGGCACCAGTAGTTCGGGTAGATAATGCATTGTTACCACACATGGATCAGGCACAGGATGGGAGTGACCGACGTGCCATGCTTAATTCAATTCTCAGAGAGCTGAAGTGGACACATTTGTCTCAGTCACAGAAGGACAAATTGAGAGAGTTGATATTGGATAAAAATGCACTGTTCATTCTTGGTCCGAAGGAAATTGGCACCCTTAAAGTACCTGAAGCCCACATTGATACTATTGACTCTGAACCCATGTGTATGCCCTTGTATCGACTTCCTGAGCAAGCAAGGAAGATAATTTCCAAGATGATTGACGAGATGATTGAAAAGGATGTGATTGAGGAATCGAACGCTGCATATTTAGCCCCCATAGTCTTAGTCGGCAAGCCGGACGGCAGTAAAAGGATGTGTATTGATTATCGGGCTCTTAATAAGAAGGTCAAGATAGATATCCAACCTCTACCCCAATTAGACGAATTAGTACAGGAAAGTGCTGGGAAAAAGTTTTACTGCACTCTTGATATGAAAGACGCCTAGCTCGAAGTTCGGTTGGATGAAAGCTCTCAAGACTTGACAACTTTTTCTGATGGAGTTAATTTGTTCAGATACAAGCGCTTACCTTTTAGATTGTCTGTGAGTCCAGCAATTTTCACGAGCAAAATGCAGCAAGTGTTAGCCCCTTTAGTTAGAGAAGGTTGGTGCCGCAACTACCTAGATGATGGGATTTGGGCAGACTCTTTCGATCAGATGCTAGACCGACTGAAGATTACCTTTGGAAGATTAACCGAGTTTGGAATGAAGCTGAATGTTAGTAAATGCTCTTTCATAAAGCGAGAAATTAAGTTCTTGGGACATGTAGTGTCGGAGAAAGGAGTACGCACTGACAGTAAGAATCTCGAAGCCATTGTACAGATGTCACGACCAACAAGGGCCAAGGGAGTGAGACGCTTTGTGGGCATGTGTAACTTTTATCACAAACACATTCCTGACTTTGCTGCCATTGCCAGTCCTCTCACTAATTTGCTTAGGAAGGATGCAAAATTTGAATGGTCAGAGGAGTGTGAGAATGCATTCTTAATTCTTAAACAAAAGTTAGTGTCAGCTCCAGTACAAGTAAAGGCAGATTTAACTAAACCGTTCGAGTTACACACTGATGCTAGCAACTTGCACATTGGCGCAGCTCTTATGCAGCTGGAGGGCAAGAAAGATCTGAGACCTATTGGATACTTTTCAAAGAAACTTACCCCAACAGAGAAAAGATACTCAGTAACAGACAAGGAAGCTATGGCAGTAGTGAGTGCGTGTAGATTTTTCAGCCACTATTTATGGTGCAAACCCTTTTCCATCATCACTGACCATAGACCATTAACCACCATCTTTAAGAAGAAGACTAAATGCCCACGTATGTCGCGTTATTTGTTGGAGATGAGAGACTACGATTTTGTGATAAAGTATAAAAAGGGTGTGAATCATTATGTCCCAGATGCTTTGAGTAGACTAGTAGGAGCAATCGAGGAGAACTTAGATATAACCCAATCTAATGCAGAATTTCGGTGGCTAGGTCTTACGGTAGACAAGGTCCAGGAAGCCCAGAGGACAGACCCATGGTGGAGGCAGGTAATTCCTTATTTAGAAGGAAGTCAGTTACCCAGGAAGTTGTCTGGTAATCGTCCCATTTACGCTTTTGAAATGAATGAGGAGGTTCTGTATGTCCGAACAGAAGAGGTTGTGCCTGGTAGTACCCAAGTCTTTAGTTGCTATTCCCTGTTCAGTTGTTCATAACCCTTCACACCTAGGAGAACGCAAGACGGTAGCCAAAGCAAGACAGTTTTTCTATTGGCCGTCTCTACTGACCGATGTGCGACATTTTGTTTATCATGCAAGTCAAGTCAGCAGTTCAAGGGTCAGGGGAAGATTGTGCACCATTTTAAGGAATTGCCACCAGTAGATGACAATGGTCAGAGAGTTGGGATAGATCTCATAGATTTGCATAATAATAGCAGTGGTCACAGGTATTGTCTCACAGTGATAGACCATTTTTCTAGGTACCTGCATATCTCCCCCCTTCGTGCAAAATCCACCAAAGCTGTAGCTGAAGAATTTAAGAAAGACATCTGTAGGTATGGCAAGCCGCAGGTAGTCATCATGGACAATGGAGGAGAATTCACCAGTGCAGAGTTTAGAGATTTTTGTAGGAGAGCCGGGATTAAGCAAGGATTATGTCTACCCTACAATCCCCGAGGAAATTCAGTTATTGAGAGAGCACATAGGACCTTAAAGACATTACTGGCAATCTTGAGCCAAGAACTCCCGAATACATGGCCCATGCACCTATGCAACACTGAGAAAGCATTGAACAAAGCAGTGCATATGTCCCTAGGTACATCACCATTCTTTGCTTTTTATGGTCGTCATCCAAAACACGAGGTAGGAGATTTGCAATTGCCCACTGATGAAGACTGTGTAGAGAAAATAGATGTCAAACAGATGCTCAAGGAGACACAACGTCGGATGACAGCAGGATACCTTAACAGGGCAAATGAGGCACATAGGAATGACTCTCTAGAAGCAGGTGAATTAGTTTGGATCTATGTCGAAAAGTGCATGCCTGGTACGGCATCAAAGCTAAATAGAAAATGGCAGGGTCCTTACAAGATTGTCAGAGTTATCGATCAGGGTAGAGCCTATGAGTTAGAAAATGTGTTTGATGGCACCATCTTGAGTAGGGCAGCTGAAAAGGTCAAAAGATATGTTGAAAGAGATGCCTTACTGAGTACGGTAGATCACAAGTTTCTGACCAGTGAGGAAGAGGAAGAGATACTGCCTAGTGTAAGATCTCGGAGACCGCCTGAGAGGTTGCAGTACATGCAGATGATGGGTGTATGGTGTATATATTGTATATACTCATTTTTTCTTCTCTCTGAACACGTCTTGTCCTTGCCTTAGCTGGCTAGGAACATGGAGCCAGGTGTGCCCTTCCAGGTCTCTCTGGACTGTACCTGCATATTTATCATTTCTACCAGTACCTATGATGTTGTAATTTTGGGTTGATTAATAGGGTTGAGTAATTGTTTAGGGTATGTCCAGCTTTTGGAGAGATGAGGAGTGGAAGCTGCATGTTGTCAAATCGAGTGCACCTCTGTGTATAGATTGTCGTTCTTGCCTTACCTTGATTCTTTTTTTTCTTTACGTTAGATTGTTAGGCTTAGTTAGGGAAAATGAGCTCTCACAGTTAGGACTTATATATATTTTTTTCCCAAAGTTAGGGAACTGTACATGTGAGGGGCAGTTCTACCTGAAGGTCTCCACCTGGAGGTTTCCTACTTGCTTTGAGAACCTCGAGCACTGAGTGTATGTAATACCCAAACTGCAGTATAGGATTACTCAGAGAGAGAGGGGAAGTTTCCAGTTTCTCTATAGGGCTTGGAGAAGTTGAACTATGGGGGCTCTCGCATGTTAGGAGAGGTAGGTAGGTTTCGCACAGTCTCCCTGGACAGAACGCAGTGGAGCGACTCGTGTTACTCTTAGCTAAGCACAAAGCTTCTCCTCGTAGCAGGACATTCTCCTTATGAGTAATAAGCCTGGTGAGTGGCATACATCGTCAGTTGCATATAGTGAGTAGCAGGAGATAATTTACTCGTGGTAGAGGATTTTTTTTGTGGACATGATAGCCGCCAACTGTTCTCGAGCATGGAGCTTATGTAATATCCCACAGTCGCAGTATAGGACACGTTGGCTAGTGTTTTGGAGGCGTGTAGATTGGTTTCTCCTCACGAGCAAGGAGCGTGTGAAACACCCCACAGTAGCAGTATTGAGGGAGACTGGTCAAGTAGGTGAACTTACGTACCGTGTGTGTTAAGTATGGGTACTGGGCATTTCAGAGGAGTTCAGGTCCAGTCGCCCGAACTTTTGGTCTTCCCTAACCGTGGGCGGATGTAGTGCCCGGAAGTGATAATGAGTTGTATCTAGTTTATTTTATATGACCAAAAGTTCGGTTAAGTGAGAGAGTGTGGCCTGGACATAGCTGTTACCATGCGAATGTGACCAGAACATAGATTAAGTTACCTAGTTGCAAAGTCATTTTTTTTTCCTACTGTAATTTACTAGTATTAAGTCTCTTTATAATATAAAATCTCAAGTGGATGGGAACATGTGCCTTTGGTCACGTAATCCAGCATAATGTACGCGTGTGCAAAGTGATGTAAAGTACGTTAATTTTTTTGTTTTTTCGATGTAAGGGTATAAAGAGAGAGAGGTTGCTGAGTAATTATTGTAACTAGAGATTGTCATTTTTTTCGGGTAATCGATTGTAAGGGGAAAGACATCACACTGAGTCTATCATGAGTCTGTAATAATAATAATCTTAAATTACGTACACCGTCATCCCCCCCTCCCCCTTTTCACCATGCAGTTTTGGCGTGTCTCACTCGCTCACCAGCCGTGATAGGTGGCAGATGGTCTGTACTGTCGTCATCCTCCTTCCTCCCCCCCCCCCCAGAAATTCTGAAGTGTAACGGTGACGCCATTAGCCTTTGGAGAAGTGAGTCCTGTGTTCCCGCACACCTCCCCTACATTCCAGGGAGCTGAATAGTGAGCGGTCCCAGTGCGTCAGTCAAGGTCCCAGTGTGTAAGTTAAGGGCGGGAGTGGCAGAGGACTGGACCAATGAAATTTGTGCTCAGAGGGACGATTATGAAGAAACACATTGGACTGGGACAGAGGAGCTAAGTTTTGTGGATTTGATATCAGGACCATATATTTTCTTTTGAACAGTGTGCCAACTGATTCAGGTTTAATCTGTAAAGCAAGTAGCTGGGGAAGATTTCTACCTTTTGGTCTTGTTAATACACATTTCCTCCCACTCGAACTTTATTGTTTGTATAACCCTTGAGAACTGGTGGTATAGAGCTTACCAAGTAGTTTATTAATGTGCAACTTAGAAGCATTCTGGGACAGTGCAAAGGTTGGGCTTGGGTTGGCCTAGTTGGAGACTGGCTCCATCACTTTGGCATGCTACCACTCTTAACTTGACCACTTGAAATATAATAAATGCAACCAAAGAGGCCACTAATGGGAGAGAGTCTCCATCAATCTGAGTTCCTGACCGTTCCAGCACACAGTGGTCATCAATAGTGACTTGTTTTCTGCCCCTTTTGACCATGTAAAAGTCTGGATCGCAGAGGTGACAGTACAACAAGAGGAGCTTCATGCCCTACAAGAAGATCTCCGCCAGCAGCTGTAACCCAACCCGCCACAGGTGCCATGACTGTCGAGGCATTTTGGCGTCGTTTTACAGTGAAGGACGCAGTTGACTTTCTCCTACAAGCATGGCACCAGATTACACCTGCAATGGCGAACCATGCATGGCGAATGCTCATGCCTCACTTATGCATGACCCAGGAGATGGCCATTCAATCACTGGCCGAGGCTGAGACAGCAACAATGATAGCAGCACAAGCTGTACCAAGTTTCGAGGATGTTACATTGGCGGACATACAATGAGGAACAGCCTCCCGAGGAACAGCCTCCCGAGGAAATGTTGCAACGGATAGACAAGGCTGACACAGAGCCCGACACCAGGCAGAGTCAAGTTGAGCTGCCTAGTGTGATGGAGGGGAATACAGAGCTGTGTATGTCGAGAATAAGCAAGATCCTTGCTGCCGTGGATAAGCTCAAGGAAGAGGTGAAGGAACAGGAAGTGAGCAGCCTAAGAACGGAGGAAGTTCTGGTTGGTATCAGCAGACTCTTCCGTTTCTACACAGACAGGCACAGGCAAGAAATAAACAGAAGAAGACAGACGGTCATAACAAGTTACACACAGCAGGCTCAAGTTAGTGAAATTGAGGAACCAGCTACATTGTCTGCTCCAGTTCCTGTTGAGGATGAAGAGGATGCAATGTCAGAGGTGTCACCATTGGCCTTCGAGGGGTTTATAGTCGAAGTGAGTGACTTTGAGGTTCCTGGGGAAGGAGCTCAAGAGGAGTCTGTGGAGGGAAGTGTTGGTGCGACGGGGGGTGCGGCAGGGGGTGCGGTGCTGTAAGTGTTGCTGCACCTCGGAACCCTTGTTATTTTATCCGCCCCATCCCGGAGACGTGAATTCACGTCCTCACATGCTGTGCACTCATATCCCGGAGACGTAAATTAACACGGCAACATTGCAAGGTCGCTAATTTGCCCAATTTTCAATTTTCGTGAGTGATTTCGCGAGTGATATTTGGCACGTATACACGGGACACCTTCCTCTATTCCTCTACAAGATGCCAAGCAGGGACAATGTCTTACACCGCATAACCTCTCCCTCCCACCCCTGCACGCCATTGTCTCGGCAATTCACCTGTTACCAGTGACCTGGCCAATAAAGACATTCAGGGCCAGAGTGATTCCCCAATCGATGACAATGTGGAGGACTAAGTTTACATAGCATTAGAGGAAGAAACAGTCAGAAATGATGATCAGGTAATGTCGGAAAAAAAGGTCATGAATGGTGATGAGTTAGTGAGTGAAACAATGCTTATAATGCCTATATTACTGTATGAAAACCAATATACTCTTGTACTGCATATAAATTCGTACCAAGTAAATAAATAAATACTGTTTATGAGTGGATAAAATAGTTACCTGCCCATAGAACTCGTTTTCTTTGGTGCCAGCCTTTTAGAAAACCCAGTCAGGTAAGGAGGTACTCATACCTGGATCAAATATTTTAAACCTCAGGTGAGCGATTTCTCTAAGAATTTTCGATGTTTCTCACCAAAAGCAAATGTTTGAGCCTAAAAAAAAAAGGTCCAAAAATGTCGGGACTGGGGCGTACCACTGCCCAGAAAACGTCGGGATGGGGCGGGTTAAGTCCATCAGGCCTGTTGTCTACTGTTGTTAAGGTGATTACCCATATTCATGTTATTGTAGCTATATCTGTAGTACAATGTCTGACAAATTTGACCTTTATTATGTCTCTAAGGGACAAAAAAAAGTCCACGTATCGGGGGGTACCACCCATATGTAATTTTCCCCACAAGATTATGTATTCACAGTGCGCGAATTCACAGTGCGCGAGTTCGTGGACCGCCCAATCTCTTGCACACTGTGCGAGCCTCCTGTATATATATATATATATATATATATATATATATACTGTATATATATATATATATATATATATATATATATATATATATAAATCAAAACTCCCTTGCTATGGACTAACGTCTTTTGTTCCTTTGATTTCTTCATATCTTAGTGACAGGAAAATAAGAGTAAAAGTAGATGATGTATATTCCAATTTCCACTCAATTAACGCCGGTGTGCCGCAGGGGTCAGTTCTGACGTCAGCCCTATTTCTGGTTCATATTAATGATCTCTTATCTGTTAACCACAATCTCATCCACTTATACGCAGATGACTCAACACTACATAGTTCATTCACACTCAGACACCCATTTACAAAGTCTAATATCTCTACCTCTCAACTCAGTACAGCCATCTCCATAAATCAAGACCTATCTACGATCATTGAATGGGGACAAAACAACCATGTCTCTTTTAATGCTAGTAAAATTAAATATATACAATTTACTAATAGACAGATATTGCTAGATTCGTACATTACCTTCAGTGCTACTAATATTCCCAACTCCAAAAGTATTGAAATTCTTGGAGTCTCACTTAATAATGCCCTCAGCTGGACCTCTCATGTTAGATCACGCTGATGAGCATTTAGATAATTTATAAGAGTCATGTGCGCCATCAGCTTGAATATTGCTCACCCTTGTGGAATGGATGTGGAGAGGTCGCATTGAAACATCTAGACAAAATTCAGAACAAAACTGTTAGAATTATTAACAACCCTGCCATTACAAATAAACTACCTCCCCTGCAAGTAAGAAGGAATGTTGCCTCCCTTGCATTATTTTACAGATACTTTTTTGCCAAATGCTCAGACGAAGTTGCGTCCATGATGCCACCTCTACATACCTTCCCTCGTGCTACACAGGCATCTGGTAGCGCTCATGACTGGAATGTCATTCAGCCATATTGCAGAACTTCTGCTTATCAGAATTCTTTCATTCCCCGAACTGTATCTCTCTGGAACTCGCTTCCCCAGAGTTGTTTCCCTCCAAATTTCAACCCACAGCTGTTCAAGTCTAACTGTTACAGATATTTTATGAACAGAGGACACCAGTAATCTGGTGTATGGATTATTTTTGTGTTATTCATTTGATTTTCCTTCCTCCGTTCTGTTAATATATATATATATATATATATATATATATATATATATATATATATATATATATATATATATATATATATATATATATTTATATATAATGCCATTAATAACACTGTGCTTCAAATTAATATTTTTGTTAGATGCTTTGATCTACAGTAGTTACAGGTTCTAAGTGAATATGAGGGTACTGGCTAAAAAAATCATAGAGAAAGCTTTTTGATACGTTATTCTTTTTTCTTTTTAGCAAAACGAAGTTAAAATGTTTGGTATTATTTGTTTTAGCGTACATTATAAAAAAATCTTGTATAATAAGTTATCGAAATATTTACCCAAATAAATGGCACACACGAGTAAATAGTATACCTAGCCAAATGCCAGTCACATTCATGAAAAACCCTAGCATATCAAGTTATATTGACAAAAAAAAAAAAAAAAAAACGTATTCATGGCATCCTTGTTATTCAATTGGCAAGTCATGTTTGAAGAGCAGTAGTTAGCCATCGTTCTGGTGTTCCAGTAGCCTTGGTATTTTAATCTCTTTGATATCTTGGTGAAGTCGCTCACCCTCGTCTTAGCCTCTCCAATGTTGTTCAGAAAATAATCTTCATGAGAGTCAGAAAACTTTTATTTGAAACTCATTTTGCAATCTTGTTTGCGATAGTTCTCTAGAAGGGTCTCAACAATCTCAGTGTAATTTATATGTCCGTATTTCCCCCCAAACTATTCTTCCACATTTTTTAATGAAACGCAGGCGTCAAGTTCTCTCAATACTTAAAGCGTTCTCATACTACCGATCAATCATCAACTTCCTTTTCTTGGGCCCAATTAATATTCCTTCTTTCACTCTGCCACCGCTAAGAGCAGGGAACTTTTGTAGAATGTATTTGAAACTGTGTCCTTGTCTAGTACCTTGACGAACTGCCTCCTAAGTCCTAATCCGATGTATAGCGGTGACAACAGTGTATTCGTAGGACCAAGTGGACATTTGGAAACAATATTCTTGACCCCCGGCACGAAAGATGCTCTAGTCCGTCATTCTCTTTTCATCCATTGTTCTGACCCGACCCTGCTGTCCAGTTCACACATAAATTTGAGAAGTTTGGTATACCAACTCGCCTAACCAAGAAGCATACACCTGAGTCGTTTCTCTGATTCTTTGGCTCACACAATTTCACGTGCATGGCAAAAGGCATGACCTTTCCCTTTCCTTTGCATGATAGTCAACGCGATTCAACACAGTATCTGCAAATTTATGTCTGGCCCATGACTCATCTTGAGCGAGTTCGATGCCAAACTACGTATGATGCACTTGTCTAATAAAAGCCTTAATGTTCTGTCTTTGTTTCATAGTGATGTAATTACCGCAGATATAACAAGATATTATCGGAATTATATGTAGTTTCTCTGCCATCATAACTAGTATGAAATCAAAATTCAACATTAGTATTAGTCCTCAACATAAAAAACGAGTTAATAGAGCACGCATTCACTATAATTATGTAACGTATCTAAAGTACGTATTATTCATGTAAATGGGAAAATTAAAATCTCATCTATTTAAAAAGAAATACGTAATGGAAAATAATGGACGATATTTTTTGGTGTGTATATGATTTATGATATGAACCAACTAAACATTTGCAAGCATCTCAACCCCGATTTCATAGTTTAATCAGCATAGGAAGAATCTGTGTAAAATTAAAATCAGTGTTTCTTACTGTATTTCTGAAGAGAATCTTATTTCTTTCGCTTGTAGTTGATGACGAGGAACCATTTACCACTCACGGTGGAAAAAAAAAAAAAAAAAAAAAAAAAATATATATATATATATATATATATATATATATATATATATATATATATATTATTATTATTATTATTACCTGAAGGCTTTATCACAACGCGTCATCACTCTCATACAACTCCAGAACTCTTTGCATCTGTCACAACTCCTTTCTTCTCTCTGTCACCACTCTGGTCTCTCTCGCTGATCAACACTACTCCCTTTCATCACTCCAGGCCTCTCTATTCATATTCATCGTTACTCCCACAGCAGAAATGGATCAATCATACTTACAACTCCAAGCCTTTATCAAAACTCATCACCACTTCCTCCAACCACCCCAAACTTCATTAGCATCACATCCTCCCACCAGTCCATCACTCTCTAACTCATCACAACTCCATTCATAACTCATCATCACCCTCCAAACAACTCCTCCGGGATGAATTATTTGTGCCGAGTTCTCGATCTTCCTTATTTTCTCTCACTGCGGACAAGGATAAACACAGTAATCCTCAACACTGCACATTATGAAATACCTCCAATGTTAAGCATGGTTTAAGAATCTTACGTGTAGTCTTCTTTATTGGTTTATTTTCTGATGGACTGGTCGACCTGTTGGTTGGCTGTCTGGTTTGTTCGCCGACTGACTGGTTGATCTTTGGTTGGTTGGTTAGCTGACTGACTGGTTGGCTTTGCCTGTTCGTTGGTTTAGTAGTTAGTCAGCTGACTGACTGGCTGGTCTGGTGGCGGCTGGTAGACTGGGGTAGGGCCAAGAAAGTTCAAGGCTTCAGTGATGAGTGAATGAAGGAATAGAGTAGTGGCCCTCTGCTGATAGTTCTCCCGGTTAGTGTGTGTGTGTGTGTGTGTGTGTGTGTGTGTGTGTGTGTGTGTGTGTGTGTCTGTGTGTGTGTGTGTTTTCTGTGCCTGAATCCTGCTCGCTCCTCATGCATCTCACACTCATAACAAACTCTCTCTCATAACATTAGCAAAAGATTTCTTGCGTCACTTTGCGAAGACAGCAGCAGCAAGGACTAGACCATCAACAAAAACACAGACTACCCATTCTATACATACACTCCCAAAGAAAAATAAAAAAAACTAAAGCTGTCCGTTGTTTATTAGTCAGAATATCAGGTCTGCTTTTCATTCCGTTGCCTTTCTCCTCTTTGATTCCATCCTCCGTCATCCTGACTTGGTGTCCAAGAAGTTCAGCCATCCCATGACGCCTCTTACCTGCAAGTGAGTCAATACACTAGTGAGTCGATTAACCTTATTCATCTACAACACGCTATTTATTATTATTCTATCTGTCTTGCTTGATTTTCTTCGTGTAAGGAGAGACTTTTCGCACTGGAGTGTTTGGATACAGCTTTTTATTGATCCGTGCGTTACAAGATGTCTTCCCTAAACTAAATAAACTAATCTGGTATCAGTAGGACTAAAATAACTGTGACGTACTGTGGCAGGAGTTACTGGAAGAACTGATTTATCCTACAGGTGGCTGATCCTGGGTATATGATGGGTAGAATTTAAAGGTTACACTGTTAGATTAAAACCTTGACTCCTTCACCATGCTGAACTATTTTGTAGTATACTGTTTTCCCCGAGACAATTTTATTTAACTTAGGAGAGATCTCTCGTGATGAAGTGGGTAACGAAGGCTGTATATAGATACACCACTTCACACTACATCTTCTAAACTGAGTAAAATCGTTTAGACCTAACAAAAATGAAGTTTAACTGAAGTTATTTGGCTAAATGAACGAAAAAAAAAAGAAAAAAAGCCAGCGATGCTGAACATGGTACTTAGAACTGTGTATGTTTTGAGTTCTTCGTGGATTGAAAATTTTGATTAACGGTCTCTCACCTCATGAGGCTACACTATCATGATGCTGGCTGTGGTTATGATTTTTCTTGCTGTCAGATTAGTTTCACTTACACTGCTGAGAAGACCTTTGTTTATGTGGATGTGTTTCAAGGCATTAACGCAAAGCCATTTCTATATCTCTTATTGCCTGTGAAGTAATTCACCCCCTCGATATCCAGTTAAACTATTAAGTTAGTGGTATCTGTTTCCGAAGGGTGGGTTAAGTCCTTGATCTGGGAGAGGTGATGTACAGTCTCCAGCAAAAATCGAACGACCGGCTCGACGAGCAGGTTGGTGTATGTGGCACCGCCGCACCCCTACTTTCAACCCCCCCCCCTCCCTCGTTCCCATTCATTCGTCTACCCTCAACCCTCCCAACATCCAAGGGCAAGAGAGTAAGGCCTACTTCGATTGTCCCAAACATTCTTCCATCACCCTATCATCCTGGGAAATAACGGTTTTGTTATGATAACGAATAAAAACAGATTACATAGTGTTTTACTCCATTGTATAGTCATTTATACACCACGATCTGAACACATTGTGATATAAAATAGTAACGTATTCATATGATAGGGAGGTTTGTAATCATACAATTTATCATTTTGACGGTTGTACCAAGTCAGTATGTAACATTAAACAGTCGGAAGCTACAATTATGTAGATGTTTGTAGTGGTCGGTGGTGTGTGTGTGTGTGGGGGGGGGGTAGCTGGCCGCCACTCGTTGTGGTGGAGGCATGGGGAGGGGGAGATGGGCCAGGGGTCGACGGCTCTGCCCGGTGTGTGTGTGTGTGTGTGTGTGTGTGTGTTCCACCAATTTAATAAACATGTCTTTATTATCACCATGAAGTGTGATAACAATACTGTCTACTGCGCCATATAATACTGATATAGTTTAACAATTTGGCAAATAAACCTTTAATGATCGGTACACAGTAAGACCTTATTTTCTAAAAAATATTCAGTCAGATATGAAGAGCAATAGCGGATTATAATACATTAGAGTTTGAACGTAGCCTCTAACTCTGCAGGGCAAGTCAGGGAAAAACACCAGATCTCCAGTAAACCATTAAATATTGTCACTATACCACATGTTATTGTAGGGAAACTGGAACAGGGCGATAGCCAAGGTGGTCGGTAGTCCTAGTCAGAGTTGACAGGTTACCTTATCACTCCCCCAGTTACCCATAACATTCCAGGATCATATAAATCCAATGTCTGTCCCCATTGTTTCATATCGTTTTAAAATGTGTTCTTAAATATAGTCAGTTATTTCCGTAACCAAAACGGTTTGTCCATTTTAACATCCTTCCCTCTCTGAGGTAATGGACGTTTCGGCTGGTGATAGTTAATGGGAAAAGCCATGGCCACACAGAGATAGACGTAAGTAGTAGCAGACATGGGACTAAAACTGAAGAGCAAATAATTTTGAGGTTAACCTGACCGCTACGTCTTTTACGTTGCTATAAATAACATTGACCAGTGTGAACTATAACTAGTCAAACCTTTGTTGAAAACGTTCTCGTTGAAAACGAATAAACTGAAATATCTGTTTCATGGCACGTTAATGATGATTAGTCTAAGGTGCGATCGAACCAAGTTTGTTTGGTTACTATCCAGATCATCCATTCGGCCAATGTAGTTATTGGTTATCTTTTTCGAAATACGTCGTGTTATAAACGTGTGAATCGCAAATTACACCCTATTATAAGGCAAGGTTATAATCCTGATATTGTTATCAGGTGGTGGCGGGTCTCTTGCTGGAGTGAGTGGCGGTAAGTGGCTGAGACAAGGGGTGGAAAAGGTTGGTTGTACACAGGGCCGGATTAACCCTGCTGTGGCCTGGTAGGCAATGCAGACGGTTGGCCTGCAACATAGAGACCTCTTTTTTCCGTTTTCTCCATTGAAATTTTGGCATGGCCAGTCCTTCATTTATGCAACAGGTCAACTCTGGAACTGTCTCCCTCTGTCTGTATTTCCTGCTTCCTATGATCTCCAGTCAATCAAACGCAGTGTGTCCAGGCATCTCGAAATGAACGAATCTTGATTTTGGCTCTCTTTTGTACTGTTTTTGTTTTTTCTTGGAAGGAACACTTTGCGGGCTCCTGGCCTTTGGTTCCTTCTTTCTTGCATATATATATATATATATATATATATATATATATATATATATATATATATATCCGTCATCCATTCCTATGTTGCCCCATGAAATGCGTAGGTGCCTGGGGCTAGGAAAGTTCGTCCTGACATTTAAGATGAGAGTGTCCAGCTTCACTCATCCCTGAGTGGCATTACGTGAGCAAAACACCCCAGCCATCCCTTGCATATAAACCTTCACCGGCTCAATCCGACTGGAGCGCCGGAATTACCCACTAAACCACCAGGCGCCAAATTTGGTTATATGGTTACCACCCAGCGTAACAAATGGTTTCCTGGAGAACAGGAAACCATTTGGCTTGTCACTCAGTGTAGGGTCACCCACATGCAGAAGGAAGAGGAAAGAATGAAGGAAAGATAGAAGAGGGAGTGTAAAGTCACCCGTAGGCAGAACGACTATGAGAGATTGAAGTAAAGAACGACAGAAGAGGAGGGAAAGAAAGAAGGAAGGAGGAAAGGAAAGGACAGACACCCGAGAGCTGCATTATATCGAGAGTGGATGGTGAGCGCCCCCACCTACCACTATATATATATATATATATATATATATATATATATATATATATATATATATATATATATATATATATATATGTGTGTGTGTGTGTGTGTGTGTGTGTGTGTGAATGTATGTGTATATCTTCTTGCCTTTGAATATGTTTTACTAATTCAGTATTTTGATGGTGTTCTCAGGTTTCATCTATTGCCGTTAAAAACGTTGTTTGTTGTTATAAGAAAGTATATTTGGTGGACTTCTGATGTATACTGTACTTTTCTTTTTTCCTTTCATTCAGTGCCGGGAGGTCAAAAGTTGTTACATTATCGCCATTTTGTATTTTATTTTATAAATGTTAGCTGTGGTCAGTAAACTATATATTTATCTGCCTATCTGTCTGTTATAAGAAAGTTAGGTGTGGCAGGGAGTTTTTGAAAGTGAGTGAGTTGGATAAAAGAGAGAAAATGATAGAGTATCAGGAGAAAGTGAAAGATGAGTGGAACACAGTGAAAGATCAGGAAAATGGCAGTGTGGAGGAGGAATGGCAATTGTTTAAGAGTGCTGTGGTGGGGCATGCAGAAGAGGTGTATGGTGTGAGACGTGTGGGTGGTGGTGTAAGAAAAGGAAGTGAATGGTGGTGCGAGGAAGTAAGTATGGCTGTGGCAGAGAAGAGACGTGCTTATGAAGTGTGGCTGCAGAGGAAGGATGAGGTGTCATATGAAAGGTATAAGGAAAGGAGGAATAGGGCGAGAAGAGCTGTGCTTGATGCTAAAGTGGCAGCAGATGAGAGGTGGGGTAGGCGGCTGACTGAGAATTTTCAACAGAATAAGAAAATGTTTTGGAAGGAGGTGAAAAGGGTGCAAAAGGGAGAGTCGGGGAAGGAAGAGCGAATAAAAGCAGAGGATGGAAGGATGTTAATTGAGACTGATGCAGTAAGGAAGAGATGGGCAGAGTATTTTGAAAGATTGTTAAATGTAGAGGAGGAAAGGGTAGCTGAGATTGTGGCAGATGGAAGGGTGCAAGGAATAAATGTGTTGGGAGAGGTGAATGATTCTTTGATCACGAAGGAGGAGGTGGAGATGTCAGTAAAGGAGATGATAACAGGGAAAGCTGCAGGTATGGATGGGTGTGCTGTTGAATGCCTGAAGAGTGGTGGAGTGACTATTATTGACTGGTTAGTAAGATTGTTGAATGTGTGCTTTGTGAAAGGTATGGTGCCAATTGACTGGGCAAGTGCTTGTGTGGTCCCGTTGTATAAAGGCAAGGGTGATAAGTATGAATGTACTAGCTTTAGGGGTATAAGTCTGTTGAGTGTTGTAGGTAAGGTGTATGGCAGAGTGTTAATTATGAGAGTTAGAGAGGGTACAGAGGGAGTAAATGGTGATGAGCAGTGTGGCTTTAGGAGAGGGAGGTGATGCGTGGATCAGGTGTTTGCTGTGAGACAAGTGTGTGAAAAGTATTTAGCGAAAGGCAAGGATGTGTTTTGGGCATTCATGGATTTAGAGAAAGCGTATGACAGAATTGATAGGGAGGCTTTGTGGACTGTTTTAAGATTGTATTGACTTGATGGTAGATTACTAAATGGGGTGAAAAGTTTTTATCTAAATAGTAGAGCGTGTGTAAGAGTGGGAAATGCTGTGAGTGATTGGTTTCCCGTGAGAGTGGGGCCGCGACAGGGATGTGTGATGTCGCCTTGGTTGTTTAATATTTATATGGATGGTGTTGTAAGAGAGGTGAATACAAGTGTTTTAGGTGGAGGACTGAGTCTGGTCAATGTCGATGGTGGAGAGTGGAATCTTAAGCAGCTGCTGTTTGCAGATGATACTGCACTGGTGGCTGATTCAGAGGAGAGATTGAGACAGTTGGTAGAGGAGTTTGGAAGGGTGTGTGAAAGGAGGAAATTGAAAGTAAACGAGAATAAGAGTAAAGTGATGAAGTGTTCGAGGTTGGTAGATGGTAGGGGGATGAATATAGTTTTGTATGGTGAGTTGCTTGAGGAGGTGGAGTGTTTTAAATATTTAGGGTCGCATGTTGGTATGGATGGAAGAATAGATGCAGAAATGAAGTTTAGAATAAATGAAGTAGGAAAGGTGCTGGGAGCAATGAAAAAAGTGTTTAGATGTCGTTTGCTTAGAATGGATGTAAAGAGAAGGTTGTATGAGGGTGTTGTGGTACCGACTGCGTTATATGGGGCTGAAACATGGAATATGGGTGTAGCAGAGAGGAAAAGTTTGAATGTAATGGAGATGAGGTGTCTGAGGAGTATGTGTGGAGTGACGCATATGGATCGAGTGCGAAATGATGAAGTGCGAGAGAACTGGAGTTGTTTGGGAGATGGCCGGTAGAGTTGAGCAGAGGGTGTTGCGATGGTTTGGGCATATGGAGAGAATGGATAATGAGCGATTGGTGAAAAAGATAACTAGATCTGATGTGAGAGGTGTAAGGCTGAGAGGGAGACCACGAATAGGATGGATGGACAGTGTGAAGAGAGCGCTGGATGCAAGAGGGATGTCTGTTGAGCAAGGAAGAGTGGCTGTGCATGACAGAAATAAATGGAGAGAAATTGTGAATGAATAAATGATGACGCAGCCCTGAGGGGATATTCTCCCGCATTTGGTCTGATTAACTAGGCAGGTCAGGTGCGAGTAAGGGGATGGGTTATTATGATGTGGCAGGGGTAAACCAGTTCTGCTGTCGGGCCCTGCTGCGGATGTCACTGATTGCACTGTGCAGTTGACCCATGTGTGGTGTGGTGCGGTGAGGATCTCTCCCTTCTCCCCTTTGGGGCTAAGATGCGATTGACTGTGTTTGAATGGATGAGTAAATGGGGAGTGTGTCGTCCTGTCTCGGCTACCTCCCTTTCCATGGGGGAAGCAGCCTAGGTATATAGATAGATAGATAGATAGATAGATCTGTCTGTGAGATTGTAGCAGTATGTGATATGGCAATGTGACTTATGGCAGAATGAAGTGTGGCAGTATGAAATATGAGAGTAAGGTAAGGTACAGTAACAAGTGGCAGTGTGAGCTACAGCAGACTAAGGTGTGTGTGTGTGTGTGTGTGTGTGTGTGTGTGTGTCAGTACTGCTCGTATGTTTATTACAATGAGGTATGGCACGGCAGTCAAAAGTGCATGTGAAATGTGACTGTTTGGGGTGTGTTAGTTGTAATGCTAGGTGTGGTAATGTGGTTTGGTAGTGTGTGTGTGTGTGTGTGTGTGTGTGTGTGTGTGTGTGTGTGTGTGTGTTTTCAATGTGATGTGCAGCATTTGGTGAGTAGGGCATTTTGGTACATGTGAGATGTTCCACAGTGGGGTGTGGTACTGTGAGGTGTGGCTTTGTAATTTTGGCAGTTTGTAATATTACATTGTGAAGTATGTCAATAATAGGTGTGTGAGCAGCATTAGTGTAATTAGTGGCCGTATGAGGCGTAGCTGAATGAAGTGTGACGGTATGAACTTTATCAGTAATAGGAATGGCTATTTAGGGGTATGAAGGATCGAACTGTGGCAGAATGGGTGTACGTGGGATGTGGCAGTATGAAACTTGGTAGCGTAGGGCGTGCATGAGGGATCGCAGTATGAGGTTCCATGGTGATGGTTGCGTGTGAGGTGAGACAATGTGGGACCAGTGTGAAGTGTGTAGGTGGGGTGTAGCAGTGTGAGTTAGGAAATGTGAGGTGTGGCAGTGTTAAGTAAGGTAGTGTGAAGTGTGGTGCTGTGATGTAAGGCACCTTGAGGTGTGTTAGCGTGATGTAAGACAGTGTGTGACGGGACAGTGGGAGGTAAGACAGCGTGTAGTGTGACAAAAGTGCTAGGGTTAGGTAAGGTAGTGTGAACGGTGGCAGTGTGAAGTAAGGCAATGTGAAAAGTGGCAGTGTGAGGTGTGACAGTACTAGGTGTGAGTGTTAGGTGTGGCAGTATGAGACAAAATACTATGAGGAAAAGCAGTATGAGATGTGACAGTGTGAGGTAAAGAAGTGTGTAGTGTGACAGTGTGAGGTAAGGCAGTGAGATAAGGAAGGGTGAGGTGTTGTAATGTAGCAGTAGTGTATGGCAGTGTGAGAAGTGGAAGAGTTAGGTAAGGCAGTGTGACGTGTGGCAATGCTGGGTGTGTGAGATGTAGCAGGGTGAAGCGTGGCCGTGTGTGGAGTAGTAATGTGAGGTGTTCCAGTGTGAGGTATTACTGTGTGAAGCATG
Source organism: Coenobita brevimanus (assembly GCF_032717465.1). Lineage (NCBI taxonomy): Eukaryota > Metazoa > Arthropoda > Malacostraca > Decapoda > Coenobitidae > Coenobita > Coenobita brevimanus. The sequence goes on along the minus strand of NC_137060.1, from coordinate 12,995,107 downwards.
GCCGAGTGAGATGCTGTAGTGAGAGGTATGGCAGTGAGGTGCAGCAATGTGGAGTGTGGACGTGTAAGGTGTTGCAGTGTGAGGTATGGTAGTGTGAGATGTGACCGCCAGAAATGAGAAAATGTGAATTCTTGCTGTGTTAGGTGTGGCATTGTGAGGTGTGGTAGCTTAAGGCGTGGCAGCGTGAGGTGGCGTGCAGTCAAATGAGGCAGTGAAAGGTGCGGTAGAGTGAGGTATGGCAGTGTAAAGTGTGGTGGGGGGGCAGAGTGAGGTGTGGAAATGTTGTTGCTTAATCTCGGTCATCCTGCCCAAGAAGACCTGTCGACAGCAGATAAGACACCGCCCTTATGCGGTTGTCCAGTATGTTCCATATATCACTCATGCTGTGTCTGCTGTTTAGTGTAGCATATTGTGTCCATTACGTGTGCAATGTTGTGTTGGCTTGTTTTACAAGCGGGACACGTGCCGCCTGTGGTTCCATACAACCCACATCTAAGCTAGTAACTTAAGAGGGCTGGCTGATGTCCTGGTCTAAGCCTAAATAGGTGAACTCGATCTTCTCCAAGGACACCTCTACTGAGTGGACGTCAGAAGAGGGAGGGGCTTGTAGTATATTGTTCTGATCGAGGTGTCTTATTGCCCTGCACACTCGGGTACATATATAGATCTTTCTTCACTGTTAGTGTAGCAGTACCTGTAAGTCGAATGTTGCTAAAGATGGCTCTGGTAATATTTGTGTGGTGGTAGTTTTATGTTTCTTATTGCATATGGTGGCTCTGTCATAAATGAGTGAAATGGAATGTGTGTATGTTAGCACAGGGTACCACAGAGAATTGCGTGCCTCTCATATCAAGATATTCTGTGATATAGAGGATATAAGTTTCGAAATGTAAGTGAACTATGGGAGGAACACTGGTGCTGCCACTGATGATATATATATTGACGTTCTGAACGATCATCAGGGTGTTGTCTGGATGTCTGATAGGACGGTAGCCTACCCGTGGAAGCATACGACATAAGTGATCTGGTATACTCTTTGTAGAGTAGAAAAATTGTTTCTTTTTGTTGTCCAAAGTATGTCCTTGTATGTGCCCTAAGTGCAAGTAGTTTGAGGTAGTATCACCGCTTTATGTCTTAACTGTGGTCCCTGAAGGTGTATTGAGTGTCATATGTCACTCCAAAGATCTTAGTGGAGGAGTTATAAGGCACAGATACATCATTAGATGCGATATTAGGGATGTATGCATACTCGTGGTTATCACAGATGATGAAAGTGGTGGTAGATTTTGTTGGAGCAATCGTCAGCTTGTTGTCCTCGAGCCAAGCCAGATGTGTATTCAGGTAATATTGTTGCAGTGACCAGGCTCTGTCTGCAATGTGGTGAGTAGTTCTTTTGGTAATATCGCCTGTATATGAGGCAAGACTTTTGAGCGGTAGTGGCGTAATAATATCATGCATGTATTGAGTGAAGAGTGAGAGAATGAGGCTGGGGAACCCCATTAAGGAAGCTTTGTTTTCGCGTTAAGTTGGCCTGGAATGTACCATATGGTACAATGTTGACAAACTAGTATTTGGAGTTCGTCTCCATTACGTGTTGTATATTTTGGTGATTAGTTTGCAAATGGGATGGTATCAAAGGCTGTTTTTGTAAGAAGTATACTTTGTGCCGGACTCATGGAGCTGACACTGTCAGATGTATGCTGTAGGGTTGGTTTGTAGGCTATTAGTGGTGTATAATGTTCTAAAGCCGTGTTTTGAGGAAACTAGGCCAATATGAGGTGCGATTTTGTCAAGAGTCGGACGTTCAGATATCCATTATGATAAAAAGTATCTTTATCTTTGCACTTGGTTTACGGATGATGGTAAGATAGAAACATCCCTCTATCTTCATGAAGCTAATAATTCTACCGTTACAAACAAATTTGCAATATTTGTGCAGCAAATTCTACACTGCCTTTTGTGTATAAATATATAGTTTTTGAAGCAGCAGTGTCCTCTTCATTGTTATATGGTTCGGAATCATGGCTTTGTATCAGTCAAGAAGGAATATATAGATACTATAATAGTTTAATTAAGTCCTTACTAGGTGTCGCATGTAACACGAGTACAGTACTAATTTATGCTTAGTTAAAGCAGGAGTCAGGCCAGTTCAGTTTGTAATTACAAAGAAAAGGAGAGCTTTTTGGAGTCTAAATTGGCTAATACTGATAGAGAAAAGCACTGTCATGTAATACTGTATATGGCTTGCGTCAAAAAAAAAAAAAAAAAAAAAAAAAAAGAGAACCCCGGGATACAGTTTTTTGAAAAAAAAGCCCTAGAATTAGACCCATCAGGTGACCCTTTTGACCAAGTAAGATGCCTTATTAGAAACAAGCCGGATTCATCAACTAAATATAAAACATACAGCTCGGAATTAAATCCAAATTTAACAACACAGATGGTGTACAACACGAAAGAGTATATACCTGATTATATGCGTACCTCATTTTCAAGAGTAAGTCTGATGTCGAATGATTTCAGTATAAAGACCGGGAGATGGAGCCGAACCCCACCAGAACTGAGGTTATGTATTTTTGATATGAACAAGATTGAAGATGAAAAACATGTGTTAGTTGAATGTAGCCTACACCGTCTACCGATTTACGGAACAGATTTACATCACTGGATTTCTCATCGTTAAGTAGTCTACTTAACGAAAATGTACATATTACTGACCTGTGTAGATATATTAATGAAGTGATCAAGCTATACCAAGAGTACTTTGAAGTAGTAACTCAAGATAGAGTGGAGATAGTGAGCCCTCAAGATAACTGCTATTACTTATTAATGGACAAATATGGTTTTGTTTGCTTTGATGAGCATATCGTTGTGTATAATGTGTTACTTGGCAATAAACTAACTATTGTGGGCTGAAGAGTGTTATAGGTTTGTATGAAGAAGCGTATGTTGGGTTTCTACTTGGTTTGAGTATATTGATGCTTATTCTATATTTCCAAAAATGCGAATGATACAATCTGTGCTTGAGTAGTTGCTGATGTCTGTGAGGGGCCTGATACCTAGTGGTCCTAAATGTTCCAGGTGTATAATGCTGATGTCATCCTGTCTGTGCAGAGAGGACTGCTTTTTACACTAAGTGCATTTTGATGTAAGGTTACATATGCTGGTCAAATGGTCCGCTTGAATGTTTAATTGTTCATTTCATGAGGGAATGTATTGGGTGCTGGACATTAAGGAGGCCTGGATCTTGTTATGTTCGTTGTTATTTAGTGATACTTTTAAGGGTTTTGTAGAGACAGGAGGGATCTGTGGAGCGATTCAGTGTTGTTACAAAGCCTTACAGTATTCTGTTTTCTTGTTAAGATCATTTAATTGTTGGAGGTTTGTATAGGAGTCTTGTGTGTGTGTGTGTGTGTGTGTGTGTGTGTGTGTGTGTGTGTGAGAGAGAGAGAGAGAGAGAGAGAGAGAGAGAGAGAGAGAGAGAGAGAGGGAGGGAGGGAGGGAAACTGTGCTATTTTATGAGGCCATCAATCACTGGTGTAATGTTTTGGTCTTCTGTTGCGTAGTGGGTGATGCTGGACTGCTTTATGAATGATGTAATTTTTTAAACATATCTGTCAGTGATAGTGATGGTTGTGCAGCTTAGTGAACTGAAGTGTTGGCCCGATTATTTGGCGAATTTTATCCAGTCTTCTTTCTTATTGTCAATTGGCAGGCGAACTGTGGAAAGTTTGGGAACCATTCACCAAGTGAAAGTGTGGGTGACCAGAAAATGATGTTTGCCTGATCAACTGTCGCAAGCGATTGCCGATAATGCCAAAGATGCTGTTTTTCGCGTTAAAGGTCTAAAGTACTTTGTGGCAAGTAGAACTGCGACATTACCCGAATATCCTGGATTTACCTTAGAAACAAATCTTAGCAAATGGCTGCAGGACATAGAGAGTAAGACCACCAGACCTAGGTGGACTACTTCCGGTTGCTTTTATGTGGTCTGGGACTACGCTCTAGTTGGAGTATGTGATAGTATCGAAGACCTCATTGTTAGGGCAGACGGCAGCTGGGACCAGTTTAAGTCTATTCTCACAACACTATTGTCCCCTGACCAAGCCCTCCAACCCGCTTTTCATTCATTAAAGTATGCGCATCATAATCCTGGCGAGTGGTTGAATGCATATTGGCTGCGACTAACCAGTATGGCTAAACGTATTGGAACTCTGGAACCTCGGTTTTATGACTTCTTTGTATAAAGCGGTAGACACATTTTTTGAAGTATTTCCTGCCCAATATAGAGCAACAATTGACTATCAAGAATTCAAAGGTTCCATTGACACCCTCGATAAAATCATGAATAAAGTCATTATTTGGGTGGAGCAAAGTCTGTCTTCTGTATAACTTCCTTGCCCTATAAGTCCCTAAGACTAATGTTTTTGTACAGACTGTCCCCTCTGCTAAGTTTATTGCACTAAGTGAGAATCGTCTGCACTATATGTTAATAGACGATTTCACTCAGTGTCGTACTCATCAAAAACTATTTGTCTGTGAGCCACACGGCTCAGTATTGAGATCTAGCACTAATACATGTGAAAGTGCTACATTTCTGAATAAGGCTATCGCACCTAAGTTATGTCGAAAACGAGTCCTTAGACATTCTGTCCCAGTATTTGTCAGGAACCAAGATAAGTGGTGTTTCTCCACGAACACTCAAATGCAATTTACACTTAATTGTGCTGTAAATGATATTGCTAAAGCTATTCAAGTTGTTCAAGGTATAGGTCATGTAGTCCTGGGTGATGGTTGCAGTGCCCATAGCGAGATGCTGACCCTGCCGGCTTATGCCACCCTCACCAAGGACACCAAATTGTCTGTACTCCTTCACACCGTACCCTTTAATATGTAACTTTCTCGTGTTGCATTGGATGCCATACAAGAGCTTCCTGACCTCTTTCCCCAGAATGATTCATTTAACTCCTTGTGTTAAGATGAGTTGTTACACTTCCAATCCAAACTCCTTCCTCTTGAGCCACCTCCCAAACCAAACCCGTCAGTGACTCTAGAATTTTATATGTATGCCATGGCAGCTGTTATTGTCATGTCCCTTGCTTCCTATCTAGCTTATAAGTGCTGGTCATACAGATGTTGCCCTCGCCGCGCCTCCCTCCCACGCTCACGCTCCTGGTTAGACCTCTCTACATTCTCGCCACCCAGGGGTCCTGCTCCTGACACCCGGAACGCCTCGGCTGTGCCTATGGAGTGGAGGGTGAGAACGCAGCAGGAGCAATGTCGGGACAGCGACAGTCGCCCAGTGCACATCGTGGCCTTCTTCAGCAATGATATCACGGAAGGTGCGGATCACGAAGCCATTAATCAAATGGACAAACCAGTCTGACTACGACTGTCAACTTTTCAACCCGGTCCCCTCGGACAGAGGCCTGGGTGGAGGTGGAGTATAGGAGAAGAAGGCAGAAGTGAGGACGAAGAAGAAAATGAAAAGGATGCATTGGCCATGGAAAGGGAGCATCGAAGGCTGCTGAAGGAGGCATATAGAACAATGCGACATAAGCATCATAACGAATTCAGGCGAAACCGCAGGAGCCATGGGAGATGAGCGACAGAGCTAGAGGACAACGGGGGATGAGGCAAATTAACCCCTAGGGTACGCAATTCCCCAGCCTCGACTGCCCCCCAGGATGCAAAAACAGGCCAATTTTTCGACTTCCTCAAAGGTTAAAAGTTTTACGCCCGATTTACAGAGCTTGAATTTACACACCTGAAAACGCAAACCCGACCCTCCTAGACCCAATAGTTACCGAGCTATGGCCCGTCAAAGTTTATAATAGTTATCCGTCGCGGCCCCGGCGAGAAAGAAAATACACCGCTCGCACCTGTTTTCTTCGCAACAATACGTACAAAAATCACCAAAATCAATTTTTTTTGGTGTGTATGGATGTTATAAACCATTGTAATGTGCTTAGAAAAAACTAAAATAGTGACAAACCCCCCAAATAAATGATAAATAAAAATTATCCTTCCCTCCTCTCCTCTCCTCATACCTCCTTATCCCCTCCATCCCCTTCCTTTCCCCTCGCCTAACCTCCCCTCCCCTCCCCGCCTAGCTGTCAAATCTAGCAAGGGAAATAGGTCATGAACCCCCCAATAAAAATATGATAAATAGTAAAAATTATCCTCCCTTTTTCTCCCCTCTTCAAACCTCCAATCCCCTCCCTCCCATTCCCTTCCCTCCCCTCCTCTCTCCTCTCCTTCCCTCCCATTCCCTTCCCTCCCCTCCTCTCTCCTCTCCTTCCCTCCCCTCCCCTCGCCTAACCTCCCCTCCCCCCTCCCCTCCCTTCCGAGCTGTCAAATCTAGTTTTCGTTTCGTTTCGTTTCGTTTTGAAGGCTCCAACTTGCTTCCATGCGTCGGCATGAAATAAAATGTCTTTTTCAAGTGGGTTTCGACTAAAGACAGCTAAAATAATTGTGGTGTGCATATCTGTATGTAGACACCAATAAATTACAGGTAATGATTCAAAAACACGTGCAATAAAGCATAAAAAATACGCAAAATATTCGAGGCCGGGGAGGTGCTAGGGGATGCGGGTGGGGGGTGGGGGGTGGGGGGAGCTGGTAAGGACAGGATGGGGTGAATGGGGATGGAGGAATGGAAGGAGACCACCACAATACACAAGGAAGGGCCAAAGTGGAGTACAGGGACATGGAGGGAGGGTAGGGGGGAAATACCCCCCCAGTTGACTGGAGGGGGGACGTTGGGGGGGGATCCACATGGGAGGGGGGGGATGCATGAGGAGGGGGTAGGAGGGGTTGTTGCGGTGGTAAGAATGGTGGGAGGTAGGGTAGTAACAAGGTAGTGGAGTACAGGGATGTGGCGAGAGGGAGGTGGGGGGTACACCCCCCACCGCCTGGTTACGGGCCTGGGTCCCCCCTCCGGTGTCTCCAACACTTAGTTCTGATTGGTTAGAAGCCATCTGCATCACAGCCGGGGTGGTGCCAGCTGCCGCCAGTTTTTTGTGGTTGTTGTACGATCGGTGTTGCCTCATCCCTTGTTTGTTGAAGTAACTACTGAGATGGATGCTGCGGTAAGGAAGTGGAAAGATTAAGGGTGCAGTCATCAGCGTATGAGGGGATAGGAGTAGATATAAAGCTTAGAAAGTCATTGATGAACAAAAGAGAGAGAGTTGGTGATACAACACAGCCCTGAGGAACACCGCAATTGATAGCTCTAAAAGACGAATGGTTGCCGTTTACAGCACCAGCTATAGAACGACCAGAAAGGAAGCTAGTGATAAAAGCGCAGATAGAAGGACAGAAACCGTAGGAGGGCAGTTTGGAAATTAAAGATTTATGCCAGACTCGATCGAAAGCTTTTGAGATGTCAAGTGCAACGGCAAAGCTTTTGCAATAGTCTCGAAAGGTGGATGACCAGGAGTCTGAAAGGTAGGTGAGAAGATCACCAGCGGAGTGTCCCTGGCGGAACCAATATTGATGATCAGTAATAAAGTTGTGACAGGACAGCATTAGAACAAGCGTGATTAAACAATTTTTTTTTTTGCATTTGTCAAAGGATATGAGAACAGAATGTATGCTTCTTAAAAAATTTTTGTTAAGAACAGACTCGAAAACTTTTGAAATACAGGATGTTAAAGCAATTGGGCAGTAGTTAGAGGGTTGGGAATGGTCACCCTTCTTTGGGTCAGGCTGAATGAGAGCAAACTTCCAGCAAGAAGAAAAGCTACAAGTTGATAGACAAAGGTGAAAAAGTTTACCGAGGCAGGGCGTAAGCACTGAGGCACAGTTCTTGAGTACAACAGTAGGGACCCAATCATGCCCATATGGCTTCTTTGTATTGAGGAGAGTGATGGCAGAGTAAACATTAATTGAATAAATTTTAAAGCCAGTCATGAGGAAGTCAGAGGGGGGAAGTGATGGAGGGACAGTGCTGGAATATTCTTAGGTGAAATTGGAGGAAAAAGTCTGAGCAAAGAGTTCTGCTTTATCAGTAGAAGAAACAGTTATGGAGCCATCAGCATGGACAAAAGGAGGGAAGGATGATGAGGTGAAGTTGTTAGAAAGGCTTTTGGCAAGGTGCCAGAAGGAGCTATAAGAATTCAAGTAGGACAGTTCAGAGCATTTATGGTAGTATGGATGGAATTATTTTTAGCTGAGTGAAAAACATATTTAGCATGATTCCAGGTAGAAACATAAAAGATGAAATTCAAGAGTGGGTTAGCTCCGGTAACTGCTATAGGTCTTCTCCTTGTGGACAGCATTAGAACAAGCGTGATTAAACCAATTTTTTTTTTTTTTTTTTTTTTTGCATTGGTCAAAGGATATGAGAACATAATGTATGCTTCCATGCCCCAGAGAATAACCTCCATAATGCACAAGGCACACTCAGATGGCTCTCGGCCATGAAAGCAGAATTATTCCAGGGAATATCAAAGAAGTACTGCCTGAGGCCCTCCTGATCAGTGAATCCAAAGTGCCACAACTGACATTTCTTAGGAGGATCTACCGACCTTACTGGAGCGAGAGGACAGGTTAAGTTGATATTGCTGTGATAAGAGGAACCCAATGGAGAGAAAAGATTAACAGCATAAGCAGAAGGATTAGTTGTATGGAAAAGGTCAAGTATGTTGGAACTCTCTGCAAGGCGGTCAGGGATACGTGAAGGGTGCTATGCAAGTTGCTCAAGGTCATTAGCGATAGGAAAGATGTAGGCTTGTTCACCAGGTGGATCAGTGAAAGGAGAGGAGAGACAAAGGTGGCGGTGAACACTGAAATCTCCTAAATGGAGATTTCAGAGAAAGGAAAAATGGAGAGAATGTGTTCTATCTTAGAAGTAAGACAGTCAAAGTATTTTTCATAGTCAGTAGAATTAGGGGATAATCAAACAACACAAATATATTTAGTCAGAGAATGACAGGAATTCGAAGCCAGAGTGTAGATAAATAGGAAGATTCAAGTTCAAGAACACGAGAGCAAGATATGACGTTGTTAACATATGCACAACAGCCACCTTTGGCTTTGAAATGAGTATAGAGAAAGTAAGAGGATAAAAAGAAGTGTTTGCTATCAGTCACCTCAGACAGCTGAGCCTTAGTCAGGAGGAGAAGGTGAGGTTTAGAGGAGGAGAGGTTGTGCTCAACAGAGAGAAAAGGCCCCAGTTGTTGCAGAAATGAAGAAGTGAGTCAGACAGTGGTTTCAGGTATCACGTTGGGTCATCACTGGAAGAGGGGCAGATAATATATGTATATATATATATATATATATATATATATATATATATATATATATATATATATATATAAACCAAGTAAGACATCTAGGGAGGGGGGTAAGGGAGTTTTTCAAGAATACTCCCCCAGTATCCCTGCTTGTCGTAAAAGGCAACTAAAAGGGTTGGCGGAGGGTTAGTGCCCCTCCCCGGAAAACAACTAACTAAAAAACAAACAAACAAGAAGCCTCGGATAAGGACTGACCAAACGATGACGATCCAGGACCGGACAAAGGACTTGGTAATGGGTACATGGAATGTAAGAGGAGCGAATGATGAGGTGAAAGAGAGAGAGATTGTCCAGGTGCTTGAGGATGCGAAAGTGGATGTATGTGGAATAACTGAAACAAAATGGAGAGGAGAAAGTGTGAGAGAATGGGAGTATGGATGGGGTATATGTGCAGGAGTAGGTGAGAATGAGAGGGCAAAGGAAGGAGTATGTATAGTTGTGAGTAAAAGATGGAAGAAGACCATAAGACAGTATGGATCAGTTGGGTCAAGGATTGTGTGGGTAAAGTTGAAAGTTGGAATACAAATGTGGGCAATTGTGTGTGTGTGTATGCGCCAATGCAAGATCGTGCTAGAAGAGTGAGAGAAGAGTTCTGGACAAATGTGGAAGTGTGCATGGAAAAGTTTGGAAGGAATGAGAGAGTGTTTTTAATCGGTGATATTAATGGTAAAGTTGGGAATGTGAAGGTGGATGGAATAGATGGTGAGTGCGTGTGCCTGCTGAGATAGATGAGAATGGGAGTGCGTTAGTGGACATTTGTGCTGGGAGGGGGTTGGTGATAGCCAATACCCTCTTCAGGCATAAAATGATCCACAGGTATACATGGTGAGTGATGAGAAGGGTGGGTGGTGAACTGAATGAAAGGAAGGCAATGATTGATTATGTGTGTGTGGATGAAAGGATGTGAAGATGTGTAATGGATGCAAGAGCTTATAGAGGTTTGGGGAGTGGACTTTCTGACCGCTACTTGGTGGTGGCCAGAATTAGGATTCAAGTAAGATGGAGGAATAGAAGAAGGGAAAGACGAGAGGAAGGAGTAGTTGCAAGGAGAGTGGAAAGGTTACAAGAGGATGAGAAAAAGGCGGAGTATAAGAGAGAAGTGGAGGAATGATTGGGCAAATATGAATTGGGGCAGATGGAAGACGTGGAAGGTGTGTGTAGGATATTTACAGAAGAAATATGTGCAGCATGTGATGTGGGGTGTGGAAGGAAGAGAAGACGGAGGGGGGTGCAAGGAACAGCGTGGTGGACTGAAGAGGTGAGACAGGCTGTAGCACAAAAGAAGAAGGCATACAATGAATGGATGAGAAATAGGGGCGTGGAAGAAGTTGAGAGGCGGAAGAGAGAGTTATATGTAGAAAGAAAGAGAGGTGAAAAGATTAGTAAGAGAGAGTAAGAAGAGAGTGGATGAGGAATTTGGAAAGAATTTGAGTGTAAAATGGAGGGACTGTAAGAAAATGTTCTGGAAAGAGGTGAAAAGAGTAAGACAGGGTGGAAGTGAAGTTAGCAGGGGAGTGAAAGATAAAAATGGTAGACTACTAGTTGAGAACGGAGAAAAAGTGAGCAGAGGGAGAGAACACTTTAAGGAATTGTTGACCATAAAGGATGGAAGTAATGCGAGTATAAGTGGCTGGGGAATGGCTGGGAGAAGGAGGGAGGTGAGAAGACAGGAAGAAATCAGTAGGATACAAGTTGTGGAAGCAATGATGAAAGTTAAATCGGGGAAAGCCCCAGGAATTGATGGAGTGTGTGGTGAAATGCTGAAGCATGGGCGAGAGATAGTAGTAGAATGGATGTGGAAGATGTGCAGATTGGCCTGGGAGGAAGGTAGAGTCCTGGAGAATTGGAAGTCAGGTATAATTATTCCCTTGTACAAAGGAAAAGGGGAAAAAGAAGTGTGTGGTAATCATAGGGGCATTTGTCTTCTTAGTATAATAGGAAAAGTGTATGGTAGGATACTTATTGACAGAGTTAGAGAAAGAACAGAGAAATTAGTTGGAGAAAAACAGGGAGGCTTTAGGAAGGGAAGAGGTTGTGTAGATCAGATATTCATTCTTAGATCTTTAGTGGTAAAGTTTCTAGAGAAGGGAAAGAAGTTGTATGCGGCTTTCATGGATTTGGAGAAAGCATATGACACGGTGGATAGACAAGGATTGTAGAAAGTGTTAAGAATATATGGAGTAGATGGGAAGTTGTTGAATGCTGTGAAGAGTATGTACGATGGTGCGAAGGCTGCAGTGCGTGTGGATGGTGAACTAAGTGAATTTTTCTCTTTGAAAGTTGGGTTGAAACAGGGATGTGTCATGTCTCCATGGTTGTTCAATCTGTACATGGATGGGGTAATAAAAGAGGTACACGGTAGGGTAGTGGATGTTGGAATGGCCCTGGTGAGAGAGGATAGTGTTTGGAAACTCCCTGTACTGTTGTTTGCAGATGATACTGTGTTGTTGAGTGAAGACGAAGGGGAGCTGCAAGGCTTGGTGGATGAGTTTGGGAGAGTGTGTAAGAAACGGAATCTAAAGGTGAATGTAGGGAAGAGTAAAGTGATGGTCTTTGAGAGAGGTGAAGTCAGTGAATATACAGCGAGGTTGGATGGTGAGAAATTGGAAAATGTGAGTATAATTAAGTACTTGGGTAGTGTGATGAGTAAGGATGGAGGTTTGGAGGGTGAAGTGCTTGAAAGGGTACAGCAGGGAAGAAAGGTTGCTGGTTCTTTGAAAGCAGTGATAAGAAACAGGGAAGTGAGCATGGAAGTGAAAAAGTTGCTACATGACAGTATTGTGATACCAACTCTAACGTATGGAAGTGAAGCTTGGACGTTGTTGGAAGGATACAAGTCAAGAGTGAGAGCAGTGGAAATGAGTTATTTAAGAGGAGCCTGTGGAGTCACATGGAGAGATAGGCTGACGAATGAGGATATAAAGGAGCGTTGTGGTGTGGATGTGGATGTGATAGGAAGCGTTATGAGGAACACACTGAGGTGGTTTGGCCATGTGGAGAGGATGGAGGGTGAAAGACTGACGAAGAGAGTGTATGTGAGTGAGGTGGAGGAGGGAAGAGGGAGGGGGAGGCCGAGGATGAGATGGAGGGATGGGGTGGAGAGGTATATGAGAGAGGGGGGTGTGAGTTGGAAGCAGGGGAGTGAAATGGCGGGGGACAGGGCGACTTGGAGGCGATTTGTTTGTGGCCACCCCAAATGAGATTGAGGCGTCTGGCAATAGATAGATAGATAGAAGATATCTGCAGGTGATCTTGGACATTGCAACTTCCAAAGCAGTAATAAAATGAATGTGGTAAATACCCTATAAAAACCGCGGGATATAATTTAGCTAAACTCTTGCTTCCTACTGTGTCTCCCCTGTCTAATAATGAGTATACAATTCCTAATTCAAAAGCATTTCTGGATGAAATTTTATCTTTAACACTTCCTACGTAGTATGACTAACTATGATATAGAGTCCCTGTTTACTAATGTTCCTTTGGCTGATATTGACATAATTCTAGATATATATAAACCAAGGAATTTTTATGGACTGGATGCAACCCAGGTTAGACAATTATTAGTCTGCCATATCAGAATCATGTTTCCTGTTCAACAATGTTCTTTACAATCATGTAAATGGAATTAGGATGGGCTCGTGTCGTGGACTTGTTTTTGCCAATGCTTTTTTGTGCAACAGGGAGATTTCGTGGTTGAACAATTGTCCCAGTGAATTTAGATCAATTTAGTGTAGAAGATATGTAGATGAATTATTTCTAATTTTCAGTAATGAAGAGGATCATCATTTTTTTTTATTATATTAACAAACAACATAAAAATATAAGGTTCACATGTGAATTAGAAAATAATGAATGTATATTATTTTTAGACAAATTTTAATAAAAGTAATGAAGGACTAGTAACAGGGGTACATAGAAAACCAATTTTTACAGGTCAAGGGTTAAATTGGTACACTTTTTGTCCCATGATATAGAAAATTAATTCAATTATAACTTTACTGAATAGTGCATACAATGTTTGTTCAAATTATAAAACTTCACATGAAGAATTTCTTAAATTTAGAGATTATTTTCTGAACAATAATTATCAGACACACACATATAAGTATTTAAAGTCTTTCCTCTACACTAGAGTAAAAGTAAAACAGCATGTTTTGAGGTGAAAAAATTGGTTAAATATGTTAAAATGCCTTTCTATGCAAAAAGCAGTTATCAGTTTCGCAATCTGGTACCTAATGAATTAAAAAACAGTTTTCCATCCGTAAATTTTAGGATTATACTTACTAATAACTTTAAGATAAAGAATTTTTTCAATCACAAAGACAGGGTGCCTACTCCTGTATGTTCATATGTTATTTACAAATATACATGTCCTAGTTATAAGGCTGGGTATACTGGATGTACAAGTCGTTCATTCAAAATATGAATATCTGAACATATGGGAAAAAGCTACAGAAGAGGACAATATTTACATCAGATGGCATTTTCAGCTATTCGAGAGCATTCATTGACCCACGACCACCCTTTCTCTTACAATGATTTTCAGGTAGTAACTAAATTCAGCAATTCAGCTGATGCTTTACTAGGAGAAAAATTACTAAAAGAGATGCATTGACCTATAGGTTATTTTGATTTATTTCCTTCAGTTTGTTTTTTTTTAGTTTAGTGTTCGAACAGACAGGGGTTGTTTCAGTTGAGGGTTTGAGTACAGTAGGTTACTTTGGGTCTTCTCTGAGTGGTTTTTGGCATTTCTTTTTTATCTTTATACGGGGAGGAGGGTTGTTTTTACTTTCTTTTGGTTAGTTTTATAGTATCAATAAAGTCCTGGTTTCTTCTTTTTATCATGTCTGCTGACTAGGACAGTTGCAGTACCTGATGATGGCCTGACGTGGGCCGAAAATTCGAATTATGTTTACAAGAGTATTTACCACATTCATTTGATTATTTACCACATTCATTTTCTGTGTATGAGATGGAGAGGCACCATTACATGCGTGTGTACTTTACGCTCCTGACTGGGAATCAAACCCTAGACCTCTTAGACAGAAGTCAGGCACTGATACCACTCCACCATGGCGTGATAGAAAATTGGAAACACCTGATTTTTTGACGAACCAGGTAAATCCATTATGGAAGGATATATTTCAGTCACAACACATTAACATTATTTCTCAGCCCCACGCAACTCGGCAAGTGACAGAGCAGTTTTAATATATCCCAGACACAACAGGAGCTTCTTAATATGTTGGAGAGACACACATTATGCATGTGTACAGATGTTTTTTACGCTCCTGACTGGGAATCGAACTCTAGACCTCTTAGAAAGAAAGAAGGCACTGACACCACTCCACCACGACGTGATAAAAGCTGTGAACACCTGATTTTCTTTGACGAACCATGTAAATCCATTATGGAAGGAAATAATTCAATCGCAACACATTAGGAATATTTCTCAGCCCAACCGAACTCGGCAAGTGACAGAGCAGTGTTAATCTATCCCAGACACAACACGACCGTCTTTTTATGTTGGAGAGACACACAATACACTCGTGTGTAAGCTCTACACGCGTGTAATGTGTGTCTTTCCAGCACATAAAGAGGGTCGTGTTGTGTCTGGGATAGATTAACACTGCTGTCACTTGCCAAGTTCGGCGAGGCTGAAAAATAATCAAAATGTGTTGTGATTGAATTATATCCTTCCATAACGGATTTATCTGGTTCGTCAAAAAAATCATGTAATCTTAGCTTTTGTCACGCAGTGGTGGAGTGGTATCAGTGCCTGACTTCTAGCTAAGAGGTCTAGGGTTCGATTTCCAGTCAGGAGCGTAAAAAAACTTTTGTACACACACGTGTAATGTGTGTCTCTCAAACATATATAGGCGCTCGTGTTCTGTATGGGATAGATTAAAACTGTTCTGTCACTTGGCGAGTTGCGTGGGTCTGAGAAGTACTCCTAATTTGTTGTCACTGAAATATATCCTTCCATAATGGATTTACCTGGATCGTCAAAAAAAAATAAGGTTTTATAAGCATTTATCATTCCGTGGTAGAGTGGTATCAGTGCCTGACTTCTACCTAAGAGTCTAGGGTTCGATTCCCAGTCATGAGCGTAAAACACACACACACACACACACATATATATATATATATATATATATATATATATATATATACATATATATATATGAGGCACTTGCAATGACAAGGCCAATCGACAAAAGTTAAGTTTTGAGTAAACTGCGTTTAAAGGTTTGACATTACAATATAATAACTCAGTGATAATAAAATGGATTTAGTTCCTGTTGGTCTCAAGAAATAGCTAAATTCAAGACCTATTACATGTGACAGTGTTCGGTTTAAGACCGGCTGTACAAGCTGGTACTTGTAACTCATAACCTTCCCCTTGTTCGATTGGCCCTTGTCATTCCAAGAGCCTCATATACTGTATATATATATATATATATATATATATATATATATATATATATATATATATATATATATATATATATGTATGTATGTAACAGGAGTACGGTCCAGTACTGAACCCTGTGGCATTCCACTTTCAAAATCTGTTCTGGCAGTCGGACTCTGCCTCTTGTTACGATTCTGTTTAAGTCCTGTAAGCCAATTATTGATTCACCCAAGGACATTGCCTCTGATCTCATGCGCCTTCAATTTCTAAAGTAGTCTTTTATAGGGAACTCTATGAAATAATATTTTGAAAATTAGGAAGATATTGGGGACGGATCCGGTCACATTGTATATACTATTTCACGGAAAAACTCAAAGATCCTTGTAAGGCAAGAGCGATTCCAAAAACCGTGTTGTGAATCTCTGATGAGATTATTTATTTCTAAGTGTTTTACAAACTAGTCTGTAATAATATCTTCCAACACCTTGCACATCAATGACGTTAAGCTTATTGTTCCATAATATTCTGGCATTGATATTTTGCCTATTTCAAATACTGGAGTACGTTTGCTAATTTACACTAATGGGACACCATACTATTGCTTACTGAGCTATTGAATAATTGAGGTAATGACTTAGGTATTTTGTCCATTGCTTCCTTCTAAATGTGCATAGGTGTTTAATCTAGGCCCGATGTTTTATTCGCTTTACCTTAACAAGTCATACATCATTCTCACTAACAGTAATATCACTATGTTACAGTCTACTAAGACAACAGGAAAAGCTGGAGCAATGGAATTTGTATTTTCAACTGTAAATATAGATGCAAAGAAAGTATAGAGAATTTTTGGTTCATCATCAGAATGTAGTACATTACCTGTGACTAGTGGGCTAGTTGTTGGTGCAATTACCTTTTTCTTTCTAATATAGCAGAAAAATTCTTTGGGATTGGATTTACTGGTACGAGCAACATGAACTTCAAAGGTTTCCTTGCTTCACTTTATTAATCTTTTTGCTTTACGATGAAGGTCATTATATATATTTCATTTTGATCTGTTGTGGCAATACAATTTTTGTGCACGATTTGTTTAGCTAATAGGCAACACTTATTATCTGCATGCTACCATTTCTCACCATTTCACACCATATTGTAGGCTCTCTCTCGAGCAGTAGTGTGGCAGTTTAAGGCTTGGTGGGGTGAGGTGTGGCAATGTGACGTGTAACAATATGACGTGCGACACTGTCATCTTCTCTAGTACATTGCAATTTCAAACTTTCGGTAGACCTAAAAATATGGAGGCTGATCGATTGGCAAGAACTACTAAATACCTTAAAACAATAAGTAGATCACACTGTAGTCTAGTGGTTCTCAACTTGGGGGACTCGGCCTACCCAGGGGAGGCATGAAAACCCCAAACGAAAAGCAATGATTGGCTGGGTAACCCGCGGACCATGACATACCTTATACGAGAGTGTCTCAGAAACTGCGACATACCTCTTATGAGCGAGATTTTCAACAACGCACCACAAAGGTCCTAGAAGAATCAGTGAGACACAAAATTTATGGGGTATTAACCCTTTAACCGCGGGTATTGTTTTGGTCTGACTGTCCTCTCCTGCGGGGGTTTCAGCCAAATGTAAACAAACCTTTAAACCTTAATAACTCTGCACAGAATAAAGCTAGAGAAAAAAAATAAGGTACCATTAGAAAGTACTAACCTTCAGCTTTCCATTGATGTAGGTTTCATGACTTTGTTGACTTTCACAGGACGGGCAGAGCCGTTAGAAGTGAGGGGTGTAAAATCACTATTTTACGCCTCACACACCAGTACCAAATGCCAACCACACTCTCCTAATAGTAATATAAACATATATGAACACTGTACATACGATAAACACCCACTCTGTGTTCACTGAGGTTGGTAAAAGGCACTTCACTGCGGCTGCGCCCGCTCTTCACTGCGGCTGCGCCTCACTTCACTGCAGCGTCACCCGCTCACTGACGTTTCAGGCGATCTTTTCATTATTTCTAACTTCTAATATTATTTTACATATAATCTGGGCAATATACATTATATTTACACTGCACTTATTACTATATTGCGTCACTGTCGCATCACAGAATTACACAAGTGCCGCAGAATTACACAAGTGCCGCAGATTCTCTTATTACAATGTCACTTATTATACTGGCCAATATTTACATTTTTTTCTAGGCAAAATATCCCTTATTACTACATTATCCATTATACAATTATTGGTAAAGCACGTCACTGTCGCATCACTGTATATCACTGTCACTTTCAGTATTTACTCAGAGAGTGGTACTCGGCAAAGCACGGAGTTACACATAGAGCGACTTGGCATTCCAGGCACTGGTGTGTGCTCATTTTTCTCGTCCGAGGCCTCCGTGTGGTGTTATGACATACTCTGCAGCGGCCCTGTGACAACCTGCCACCTGCTGTAAGAGGCAATTTCACAAGCTGGTGCCGGCTCATGTAATTGCGGCACTCAAGACGGTCAGGTTGTGTGTCAGAGTGTCGCCTCGGGATCAATGCCGTCACCTGACCAAATTGTGCAAGCAGCTGCTGCACGACAGTCTTGGAAAACTGTCTCAGTGATGGTTGCCTTATGCCCCCGACTTGTGTTTTGTAGAGAATGAAGGCGTTGAGCATGCACATATCGAGCATGTGCAGGCAAGCCTTCCTGTACCATCGGGTGTTTCTCCTGAGACAGTCGATTTTGCCAATCATCATATCAGACTTATCAACAAGTCTCATGTTGACATTGTAATCAATGACGGCATCAGGCTTCATGATTGGCTCTCCCGTCCTGTAGCTGACCTTCCCAGTTCTCTGCAATTCCCCCTTGTGGATGGTGCTGATCATATTCACGACCTTCTTGTCATGCCACCTGATCGCCAGAAGCTTGTCTGACTTCTTCAGGTGCACATCTCCCTTGGATGATGATGATGCTTCGGGGAAACTTGGCCACTCTTTCCTATAGCTCCGTACAGTGCCAACAGTGTCAATGCCGTGTTCAGCCAGGTATTTGGAGAGTTTCGGTGCTGTGTAGTAATTGTCTGTGTACAGCACATGATTACCACCAAAATACCTCTCCATCAGCACTTTTACAACGGAGCCAGAGAAGCCAAGGGGGTCTTTCCTGTTCACGTCCATTGTGCTAGCAGAGTAGATGACAAAATCCAGGATATACCCCATCTCACAGTCACACAGCACAAAGAACTTTATCCCAAAGCGGTGGCGTTTGCTGGGGATGTACTGCATGAATTTGAGACGTCCTCTGAACAATACCAGGGATTCGTCTATGACGACTTTCTGCATAGGCCGGAAAAATCGCATAAATTGATTCCTAATCCTGTTGAGAAAATCCCTCACTTTCCACAAAGGGTCAGTTTGCGACGGGTTTGCATTGTCAGCGAAGTGCAGGTATCCTAGCAGCTGTCGGAACCGATCCCGTGACATATACTTCCCGAATATTGGGATAGTAGTAATGTCATCCACAAGCAAGTACTCCTCCAACTCATGTCTCTTTATATGGGGCATCAAAAACATTAGTGCAAAGAACACATACAGCTCTCTGATCCCGACAGGCAACCACGACACTTGCTTTGGTGAGCCAATAGGTCCCAGCCCTTCTGCTGCACACTGAGCTGCATACCTATTGGTCTCATCGCTGACATGCTGCACGATTTCATCATCCATGAAGGCCAGGAAGTAGTCCACAAAGTCATCTCCTGCGTTGCATGGAAAGGCAGGCTGTATTCCAGCATTTGTCATATCAAACGGCGGATTGTGTGGCTGAAAATCTGCACCGTCAGACCAAACAAATGCATCAACCTTCCCTGTGCGTGGTTCAGTGGAAGTGGCAGGTCGCATTGCACTCGTTTCCCCGTGAGAAGGAGCTGAGGTGGAGGCAATGGGTGAGGCAATGGGTGAGGCAGGAGTTGAGGCAGGAGGCGAGCGGGAGGGGGGTGAGGCAGGAGGCGAGCGGGAGGGGGGTGAGGCAGGAGGCGAGCGGGAAGGGGGTGAGTGCGGGGGCGGTGAGTGGGGGGGTGGCGAGGGTGAGGGAGCTAAGCGGGGGGCAGGTGGGGGGGTTACTGACCTGGTGCGTGGTGAAACTTGACCCTTTCTTCCCCGCTTATCACCTCGCTTATCGCCCAGCTTTGCCCTCCAACTGCCACGCATCCCCTTTGTTCTAGGCCGGCCTGCCCTGCCTGCACGGCCTGCACGGCCTGCACGGCCTGCCTTCCCTCACTTTGCAGGCTCTGGGAATTCGTATTCTTCAGATGATGTAGACTGAGGAGAGGGCACGGCAGAAGATGATGATGATGTGAGGGCAATAGGGCTAGGGGAACGGGAAAGTGATGGGAAATGCTTACTAGGGCCTGGTGTGGGAGACGTAAGTCTGCGCTTCACTCCCTTCCCACGTGCAATACCAGTTTATGCCCATAGGCGCCTTCCCTTTCCCAGAGTAAGTTGGGGGTGGTGGGGGGGAAACAACACGATCACTTTCATCACTGTCACTATCAATGGAAAAGGGTTCACCACCAATCACTGCCAAATCGTCACTACTTGCTGTAAGTGTGTCACTTTCACTGCCACAATCAAGAGTAGTACTTACAGTTTTGTCCAGCTCTGTTCTAATTTCTGGAGTGCTCAACCCCTTCTGCCTCACCGTCAGCAGTTCCTTCACCGGTGTAGAGGTAGAAGGCACACTAGCACTAATCACTTTCGAGGAGGAAGCGAGCGACGATGAGTCGGGACGGAGCGCCATTCTCACGCACAGAGCTGGACAGATACTGACTGATGCGGGTCAGGGCCGGGGTGGGGGGGGCCCCCCTCGGGGTTGGAGGAGGGAGGTGTGGGATGGCTGGCGTGAAAGAACTCGACAGCTACTCTTGCGTGAGACACTTTACATGCCAAGCAGGAAAAACGCGCGGTGTTCAAAATATTCACGATCATTCCAGAATGACACCCGCGGTTTGGTCCAGTTTTGTCAATGTCATTCTGGAATGACACCCGCGGTTAAAGGGTTAAGGTAACTGGTAACTCTCTTTCCCACCCTCTACCTTGAACCTAGTTGCTAAGTTGCACCAGCAACAATGACCCAAAAATACACACTTAGTAATGCATTTCTTGCACTATTATCTCTCCAGGAAAGACAGTTGTCGGTCAAAATTGTTTAGGATAACAAAATCTAAAGTAAGGTCGATAGGAAGAATGGAACAGAAGTAGGGTGATAAATAATGGGTGTAAACTTAGTGTCCCAACCTCCCACTGCAGCATGCAAAGTTAGATGGCAACCCACCTGGTGAGCAACAAGCCTGGTGACAGCCTGTCTACAGCCTGTCTCATCTGACCAAATGCACATTACTCTCTCTCTCTCTCTCGCTCTCTCTCTCTCTCAAAGCATAGTTTTCATGTTCCTGCCAGAAATGCAATTTCTGACAATTATTTCTCCAAAAATAGGCTGAGTAACCTGCCACGTGCCAGTGCCGTTTTAAAACGGTCTGACATAATGCTGTGGCCAGTGCCAGTGCCATTTTAAAACGGTCTAACAAAAATATTCACTGTGACCGCATTTTTCAAGATTCATGGGTAAAAATTGACAGGCATGTATGGTAACTGTTCCTCTACCGTCCCCCAGACTGTCAAGGCCATACACTCACTACCCCCCTCATGCTCGCTGTGCCTCACTCTGCCTGTGTGCCTCACCCAGTGCTGTACATAGTGAAGGCATTTTGTAAATATTTTCATATAAGTGTAAGCTGTAAATATTTTCTTGTAAGTGTAAGGACTATATAGTGAAGTTAAGTTGTAAATACCTTCTTGTAAGTGCCAGGATTGTACATAATGAAGCAAGGTTGTACCTGTCTTCAAGTAAGTGTAAGAAAATGCATTCACAGTGAGAAAGACACACAAATTGTGATAGATGTTGAAGTAATAAGTAATCAGAAAAGTGTACTGAACATTGCTCCACCTTCCCAGCATAAATACCTGAGTATACCTTACATAGAGAATGGCTTTCTCTCACGTGCGTGGTGAGCGTGAGAGAGCAGCTATACCCATACTGTATACGAGTATGTAGGACTCAATAAAACTCATTTCCGAGCCTCGGTGAGCATTTTAACCAGCCGCGTCCTGTTGACATATATATACGTCCACATGTTTTGTCACTGTCAGTCCTGTTGACGTATATAAATGCGCATCAATTGCAAGGTCCCTAATTTGCACAATTCTCAATTTTTGCGAGTGTTTTTTGGTAACTATACACAGGTTACCTTCCTCTACAAGATGCCAGGCAGGGACAATGCCTTACCCCGCATAACCTCCCCCCCATGCACACCATTGTCTTGGCAATTCACCTGTTACCAGTGACCTGGCCAGTAAAGACATGTCATGCAACGGTACGAAATTCAAGGCCAGAGTGATTCCCCAGTTGATGACACTGTGGAGGACAAAGTTTACATAGCATTAGAGGAAGAAACAGTCAGAAATGATGATCAGGTAATGTTGCCAAAAAAGGTCAGGTATGTTGATGTGTTTGATGAGTGAAACAATGCTTATTTTGCCTCTATTTCTGTATGAAAACCAATATACTCTCGTACTACATATAAATTCGTACCAAATAAATAAATAAATACCATTTATGAGTGGTGTGGAATAGTTACCCTCCCATAGAACTCGTTTTCTTTGGAGCCAGCCTGATAGAAAACAGAGTAAGGTAAGAAGGTACTGCTACCTGTATCAAGGATTTTAAACCTCAGGTGAGCGATTTCTCTATGAATTTTCGATGTTTCTCACCAAAAGCAGAGCTTTAAGCCAAAAAATTTTATTTCCAAAATTGGTCGGGATTGGGGGGAGTCAGTGGTAGAAAAGTGGTCGGGACGGGGTGGGTTAATGGTGAAATTCGTTGTTTCCACATCAAAATCTATCATTTTAGCCCCCTCAAAAAATGGTCAAGAAATGGCCGATATTGGGGTGACCCATATGGCTAAAAATAGCTGGCACGCGGCTGGTTAAAAAAAAAAAAAAATCTGTGGGTAGCTGCATAACGGAATTTCCCAGCCACTGATATACATTCAAGGAAATTTATATATGACTAAAATTGTCATTTTGCCCACCATGGGGGATGTCTGCATGACTCCTAGCCACAGCCCATAGTTTAAGTCTTTCTGTTATGATGAACCCTTGGTATATATTCAAATCTCATTTTGTCAATGCTTCATCCTCCGCATGTTTTATTTTTGTACCCATGTGAAATAGGTTTCCTCCTCTGTCTGTTGCCTGGCTGTCTATCTGCTCCCTGTCTTCCTTGCTTTGGCCACCTTAAGAGCAAGATAATGATCTAAAAAATTCTGATACGAAAGGGTATATCAGATACCAGTTTTTCAGAGTTTAACCCATCCCATCTTGCACATCTTCCCACAAACCCTTCCCACAGCCGGACATTCCTGAGAAAACCATGAAAATCGTGTATTATTAAACCTTCATATCTAAGTTAATACCTAACCAAAAATAAAAAAACAAAGTGTCATAATACTTGCCAATATTTCGACTTCAAGCTGATTGCATCAGATGGTCTGTGAATTAGGTGTAGGGAGAGTGAGCAAGTGGGGAAAAGGGGATTTTTTTTTTGTTTTTTTACGGGTGTCCATATGCATGGCAAAGGTTCAGGGACACAATTAAGGCTTAGACTAGTCCTCCACAATAATAACACTTCAATAACACTTCCAGAAGACGGCAATCCACCACAAGCACTCTCTATGTGAAAAATTTTCCATAATTGGGCGTACTTGCCGCTGGGAGGCCAGTAACCATTGCAACGACTTTGAGGCAGGCTGCCTGCTTGCCTCACCACCACATTGCCATGCAGACAGACAGACACACTCTCTCTCTCTCTCTCTCTCTCTCTCTCTCTCTCTCTCTCACATACACACACACACACACGGGAATGTGTGTTTGGCTTGCATTGTCACTCAATTCTGGCACCACTGTGTAACTAGAAGTCTGGGTATTACCACTACTATAGATACTACTATTATGACTACTACTGCTACAGCTACCACAACTACAACCACTGCTACTACTACAACTACCACTATTGCAACTACTACTACTACTACTACTACTGCTGCTACTACAACTACCACTACTACTACTACTACTGCTACTACTACAAATACTACTGCTACTACTACCTAAAACCTAAAAAAAAAAAAAAGTGAACAAAACAGAAATACGTTGTCCATAATCGAAAATACTGAATTTCCCAGTATAACAGAATTTTTTCCTGTGATTTACACCTTTTCGTCAAAACAAACATACACACACGGAAACTTTCAATAAAAAATATGGCACTGATTTCATCATGAAACAAACTTTTTGCATCCATTATTCACGTAAATAGACAGTGGGGTGGCACGAGGCTCGATGCACCTCGTTTCCTCCTCCCTTCTCTACCTCCTCCCTTTCTTCATTCCCTATCTCCTCTTCCATCTCCTCATCTATGCCAATATCCCCCTCTCCAGGATCGTCAATACCCTCTGAATCACTCCCATCATCGGAAATAGCAGAAGAATGTACAGGGGGAAACGATGGGTGCACAATGCTTTCCTGAGAAGAGCCTCTTTCTTCTCTCACAATTAACGATAATTTTACCATGACATCTCTCTCTGTCGCACTATCACTAAGGCCTTTTCTTTCTCGGCCCTTGGACTTCAGTGATGTTAAAGTCGGCAGCTGCAGGTGCTCATCCGAGGTACAGACACAGGAAAAAAAATTTGCATAGGTCTATCCATGATGGAGGTACGCAGGCAACTGAAGCGTGACTGGGATGCATGCCAGAGGGTTGCCAGTGGCTACATGTAGTGGAAATAACCAGCTGAATATTCAAACTAGGGCGTGAATTACTGGATCATGTATACATGCCACCCAGATGGCCCTGGGAGGACATATATACATGACACCCAGAAGGGATATGTTAAGAATAAAAAAGTTGTTTTGTTTTCAAGACTGGCTTCCGCTTCCCAGTCATTACACATATATTCTCCACCCCCCTACCCTTTTCTTTTAAATGAAAATTTCAAACTGCAACACTTTCAAGTGCCTGTCACCATGTACGTCCACACATGACAGTTCCCTCTCTCACATGTATGTTTTTCTTTATTAAATTGAAAATATTTAATTGCATGAAGCACCCAGTAACAATGCTTCTGTACTTTGAAAAAGCCCATTATTTGGTTCATTTTTCATAAAGAGGAAGAAAGTTAAGACATAGAAGGGGTTTATGAACAAGCATGTCCTGATTACCTCGCCTGGAAGGAGTCCATTGAGGTAATGCTTTTGGTTGAGTTTGTTTGTTTATTAGCAACATTATGGAAAAACCAGCAGAATGAAATTACATGAAACTTTTAGGATATTTGAGCACTGGTCCCCAAGGAAAGTGTCTACAAATTGGAGGTAATCAAGTGACACTGAAAGGTCGAAATCTAGGTCAAGGATTTAAAGAGGGCAATAAATTGAAAACGGCCGAAGAGAGAGGTAAATATTAGGAACTTACAGGACCTCATAATATGGACATTCATTTGGCATGAAGACCTTTGACCGTGAATGACCCTGAAAGGTCAAACTCAAGGTCACTGATATTCAGGGTCAATAACTCGTAACTGGTTGAAGATAGATATTTGCTATTACCCATATATAGGAAATCCCAGATAGGTTCTTAACTGGTACCTTGACCTTTGTAAATGACCTTGAAAGTTCAAACTCAAGGTCACATATATTCAGGTACCTTGACCTTTGTAAATGACCTTGAAAGTTCAAACTCAAGGTCACAGATATTCAGGGTAATATAACTCAAAATTTGTTGAAGATAGAGATGTTTACAAACATATAGGAAGTCTCATATGGGCTTTCAATTGGCACGTTACCTTTAACCTTGATTGACCTTGAAAGGTCAAATGCGAGATCACAAATTTTTAGAGGCCGTAACTTGAAAACATTTATGCCATTACCTTAGACTTTAATTGTGCACAAACACTAAATGGCAGAAACAAGTCAGTATTTAACAGCAATAAAGTAATTGCTGTTGGGCAAAGTTTGTTGTGCCTAGTACCACTTGTTATGAGTGATGATTAATGATTATGTAATGTAATTTATGAACATGTTTGTACCTATACAAAACCCCTTTTTCAACACCCTTGGTTCCATTGCCTTGCTGGATAAACCAATAAACCATTATGCCGGATTAACCAAGGCCACGTGTGTCACATATTATATTTAAAAAAAGGACCAACAGAAGCCACATTTAATAGTTCAACATACACCTCCGACCCTCTATCCTTCATTATAATGACACCCATGTTGTTATTTAACATCTTTATTGAATAAGTGAGCCTGGCTTGTTATTAGGCTATTGTACCTGACAAATCCACTTCATCTGACACTGTTGAAACCATTCCGTCATCACTCGATCATGCTCACTACTCCTACCACCTTTCATGTTTCTCAAAATGTTCATCTTCTCTGAATCACTGTCTGCATAGAATTTCAGTATTTTTCCCCTGTCTTCATTATATCATAAGCTGTTGACGAACCAATACCGTTTGTCACACAACTTCCAAACTCGCATGCCACGGTCCAGTTTTTAACAGCTCAAACGTATCCTGTTTTATTGTTTTAGTTTTTAGCACAATAAAAATGCTTTACTGCATTAAATCCCCGAAATAGCTGTTTATGCCAGTGTGACCAGACAAATGAGTGAAAACATACATGAAGATCCGGGTTGCCAGTGAGGGAATTCACAGATTATGTATCCGTTGCTGTGGTAACTGTGTGTCTCATAGAGACTGGCTTCCACCTGTAAACAACACCAAAATGTAATAACACTTTATGTACTCCACACCAACTTATAAAGTGTCTCAGCAGTTAGCAATGATGGAAATAACCTTTTGATTTGACTGTGGTAATAATTAAGAATAAACTGAAGTGGTGTTACAGTATTTAGGGGTAAATTTAACTGGGAAAAAATAAGTTTGATGACAAGTGTCGTATTCACAAGAACAAAATTTGATGGCTGGAAATGGTTATCCAGTGGAAAGCGGTAATGGTTGCATAGGTTGCTATTGCCAAGCGACTTCTTGGCTGGAATTTCGTGTCTTACAGAACTGAATGAAAAGCACATCATTGTCTTGGAAATGTTCGGGCGCATCCGGCAATAGGCAAGATATATATATATATATATATATATATATATATATATATATATATATATATATATATATATATATATGAGACCAAATAAAGTCACGTGGTGGCGAGATAAAATGGCCAGATGAACAGCTGGTGGCGCGAGCAACCCAGCCACTCGTGGTGAGCGAGGTGAGGAAGGGCATTGTCTGGGAAAAACAGCCTATATTTTAACATGGCCTTTGGCAAGGACCACTTGTTATTGCTGTATCATCAACCCATTCCCTCTCTTTCTCTCTCTCTCTCTCTCTCTCTCTCTCTCTCTCTCTCTCTCTCTCAAACTACGATAAATTACCTTACGCACTGCCGAAAATGCATACATTATTATACAGTATACTCGGAACTCTCTCTGAGTGTATATGGTGCAGTGCGCGGGTTGCATCGAGAGTTGCCACCTGCCCCTATTTCCCATACAAATTTCAGCCACCTACTCCTTGTGGCGCAGTTTTGGTACACTTTTGAAAATCACGCTCATTTGAGGTCTATTGCTTTCGACTCTATCAAGTCCCAAATGAAGCCTTAGGTTAATTGTTAGAATTTCGTATTTACAGATAAAATACACTGATAACAATGATAGCTCACAAAGTCAGTTAAGAGAAATATGAGACAAAAGGGTCATCTGATTCTTGATACAGAGTCACAGAATCGTTGTAAACATAGCTGATCCAATCCATCCAGTCATTTTAGGGGTTATATTTCAGGTATTAAGTAAAAAAGTGAGTGTAATCTTGTGACCTCTGAAACATTAAACATTTATTCCCAGTTATTGTTTTATTTAGTGTTTAAGAGGATTCGTTATTGCGTTAGTTTGGTGGACCAATTAACCATAATGAAGTTTGGCTGTATTATAAAAATCTGGTGCTTAAGCCTGGCACCACCACTGATGTTTGCATCTTTCTTGGAAGCCATATCTAGGGTTAACTATACGTACAATAAACTAAGACTCAGACAAAACACAGAGATCACCACCAATACATGCAGTGGAAGGAAGCCAAGCAATCACGCATTGCGCTGAACACTATCTATGGCCATCCGGTGAACTAATCTAGTGGATGCGGGATTTTCAAGTTTCATCTTTTGGTCTGGATTAAAAAAGACGAAGACCACTCAGTGCCGGAAAAATGATGCTGTACTGTAGTTACCACAATCTGAAAGTGGTGGTGCTTATAAAAATGCAGTGTAGTGGTGCTTGGGACCATGGGATGTGATAGTATTCATAACCATGTGGTATAATGGTCTGTGTGACTATGTGGTATGGCGATTAGTATGACCACGTAGTATGATGGTGATTATAATAACGTAATGTGGTAGTGTTCCTGATCATAAATTGTGGTGATGCTTGTGACCAACAGTTGTGGTTGCTTTTACAAGCAAGTGGTGTGGTGTTGATTACCATGTGGTGTAATGCTAGTTATGACCATATGGTGTGTAGATGATTATGTGATCATATGGTGTAATGCTGGTTATGACTATGTAGTGCAATGCTGATTATAACCTTGTGGTGTAATGCTGATTATAACCATGTGGTGTAATGCTGATTATAACCATGTGGTGTAATGCTGATTATAACCATGTGGTGTAGGCTAATGCTGGATTGCTGGTTACAACCATGTTGGTAATGATGGTTAAAACCATGTAATTACGAGCGAGAGAGTGCAGCGATGTTTACGTTCAGCTAAGAAATGAATTGCCCGACACATCCCGGCAAGTCGCGAGCAGATAACTGAGCACTGAGCATGTGTTAGATGCTGCGGTTCCTCGCTATACTGTATGCTCATCCAGAGAGAAAACGTGAAAGTGAGAAAACGTGAGAAAGTAAATATTTTAGCTCAGTTTTTCTGCAATTGTTCAACTACCTTGCCAGAAATGTTGAAATTTTACCTCAGGATGAAATTATGATGATAGGTATATGTACAAACGCTCGGTCACTCGTTACGTGCTCACAAAGCGCACTTGACTGGTTTATTCTCTCCGACAAGAAGACTATGTTTTCACTCTTGTTTTTTGTATGTTTGTTTGTCTGTTAGCAGATTACTCAAAAACTAAAAGAGATATTTAGGCCTAATTTGGTGGGTAGATAGCCCATGTCCCAGGGAACAATCGATTAACTTTTGGGACCGATCTGGATCGTATTACAGATTCTGGGTCCGGAAAACACTTTTTCTGAAGCCCTAATCAATGATCAGTAAGCCTCACCCATTATGAAGAGTGGTTTGGAAATTATGTTGCCCTTGTCGAAGAGATGCACTACACTGAGTGCCCTTCTAATTCGTGTTTATGACCATCTGGTGCGGTGGTGTTTATGACCATGTGAACTGCTGATGTTTATGACAACATGGTAATGTGTTTCTTAACAAACGATGGGGTTCTAATTATAAAAATGTAGGGTTGCAGAGTTTTTGACTGTGCTGTGTTATAATGGTGTTTATGTTCACGTGCTGAACTGTACTGGTTTTTGGCCATGCGATTCACAGTAGTAGTGTGTATGACAACGAGTTGTAGTGGTGTGCATGACTCTCGATATCTCTACTGTATATCAGTATCTATCTATTTATGTATATATCCATCTACAGTATATATCTATATCTATCTATTTATCCATCGATTTATCTGTCTACATATCTATATCTATATCTGTCTACCTATATCTATATCTGTGTATGTATCTATCTATGTATTGCCAGACGCCTTAATCCGTTATATGGGGTGGCCACAAACAAATCGCCTCCACGTCACCGTCCCCCGCCATTTCAGTGCCCTGCTCCTAGTTCACACCCCCCTCTCTCATATACCTCTCCACTCCACCCTTCCGTCTCATCCTTGGCCCTCCCCTCCCTCTCTCCCCCTCCACCTCACTCATGTACACTCTCCTCGTCAGTCTCTCACTCTCCATCCTTTCTACATGGCCAAACCACCTCAGTGTGTTTCTCCTAACGCTCCTTATCACATCCATATCCACACCACACACACACACACACACACACACACACACACACACATATATATATATATATATATATATATATATATATATATATATATATATATATATATATATATATATATATCACTACACAACTAATAACACCTCCCTCACGCATCAGCACCTCCAAAATGTAACCAGAATAAATGATGGTAAAAAAGACCCACGTAGACTCATGCTTCTGGAAGCTTTTTATGTTTCTACACTGAAGCCTGCAATCAGCTCACAAGAGGAAGATTTGCAAGTCCTTGCAACATGCAAAAGATCACAAACATCAGTGGGCCAACACATTCGACCAATGAAATAGTCATACTTTCCATCCCGTGTTCTTGGCCGACCAATCACGTGATAGCACCTGTTGGCATCCCCTTATAGCGGTCTCGCTCCTCCTGCCATCGGATTGGTCTGAAGATGTTCTCAGGAACTAACGAAACGTCATCAAGTACGCTAACACTTGGACAGCTATTAACCCGTGGAGAGCGACCATGGTTCCATAGGTACCTGCCGCCCAGCGACGACTTGGCCGAAATTTTGAGTCTTACAGAACTGAATGAAACACACATCATCGTCTTGGAAATGTTTGCGCACATCCGGCAATATATATATATATATATATATATATATATATGTATATATATATATATATATATATATATATATATATGACCACATAGTCACATGGTGGTGAGATATAATGGCCAGAAGATAAACAGCTGGTGGCGCAACCCACCACCAGTGATGAGTGAGGTGAGAAGGGCAATGTCCGGCAGCCAATATTTACCATGGGCTTGGGCAATGATAACGTGATTACTGAATCATCAACCCCACCCCCCTCTCTCTCTTTTTCTCTCCCTCCCTTACTACGGTAAATTACCTTACGCACTGCCGACAAAGCATACGTTGTTATACAATTTACTCACCTCTCTCTCGCTCTCTCTCTCTCTCTCTCTCTGAAAAATGCTCTTTCTCTCTCTCTCTTTCTCACGCACTGCCGACAAAGCATACATTATTGTACAATTTACTCGTAACTCTCTCTCTCTCTCTCTCTCTCTCGTGTGTGTGTGTGTGTGTGTGTGTGTGTGTGTGTGCAGATCCCCTAGCGCCTGGTGCTTGGTTGGCGGCGTCACAGGGGGAAGATTTACGTACGCACTCCATGATGTCTGCGAGCGCGTATTCTGAGCGTATATGGGGCAGTGCGTGGGTGGTATCGAGAGTTGCCACCTGCCCCTATTTCCCATACAAATTTCAGTCACCTACTCCCCGTGGCACGGTTTTGATACGCCTTTGAAAATCTCGTTGATTTGAGACCTATCGCATTTGACTCTGATAAGTCCCAAATTTGGCCTATTGCTCTCAAACGGTTAAGAATTGTAAATGAAAATGAACGCAGCTTAAGCACTGAACAGAAAAATAATGCAGAAACAGAAGTTGAATTCAACCTCACTTGCTTACATAATATATATATATATATATATATATATATATATATATATATATATATATATATATATATATATATATATATATATATATATATATATATATATATATATATATATATATATATATATATATATATATATATATATATATACAGTATATATAGTAGCACAAGAAGTTAGAACGAAATCACATACGGAACGAAGGGAGGGAGGGCGTGACCCCCAAAATGTTGAGAACCATTGCACTAGTAATTCAAGCTTTAAAATCTGACAAAGCTCAGCAGTTGCCTACTTACCCGAGTATTTGACCTCGTAGTCCAATATTTCGAAAGGTTCATTCAGTCACTAATAATATGTGGCCGTTAATGACGGGTCTGTGGGAGAGACGTAACTGCAAGTATTAGTGGTGGGATAAATAGTAATTGTTTATACAAAAAGCTATAGCCATCATCATCATCATTATTATTATTATTATTATTATTATTATTATTATTATTATATTGGCTAATGCTTTACCATTATATCAGGCAATGTGAAATCTTTACCAGTCATTATCACCACCATCAACGTATTCTTCGTAATCATTCGAATCCTACTTCGACTAACATGTAAATGGGGTGGAAAAGGTGCAGCAATGGTTGTTGTAGATCACAGCTGCATACTTGGTCTTGCTATCCTCCTATTAGCACATTTTTCATAACATACATTCAATCAATCTACCTCTTCCACATGCACTCATTAATCATTCCACGTCTTCCATACACACTCAGACATCATTCCAACTTGTCCATTCGCTCTCCCTTTGTCACTCCACCTTTTCTATATTCACTCATTTGAACATTCCTCCCCTTCCATACACACTCATTCATCATTCCATGTCTTTCATATACTCTTGTCTCAAGCTTCGACTCTTCCATACATAATTATTTTATCTCATTACATCTCTTCCGTTGGAAGGAAGGAATAATGAACTGACACCAAGCCTAATACGGCTCTAAGGCTGCCGTTGAAGTGGTCTTGGCGTGCAAGTGGTGTAAGGGAGAAAGACTCACGTCAATGAGAAGTCCTTAACCCGTGGATTGTGAGCCACAGCTCAGGCTGAGTAGTGTCACATTGCGAGCCACAGCTCAGGCTGTGCTGGCCGTGCATCACCGCTAACTACTCCACACCTACGCAAACTTACGCATGGCGCTACGCAAAGACGGAGAGAGAGATTTTTTCTTTTCACCAGATAATGCCCTGGATATTTACTTCAAGTTTATAATAAACAAAACCAAAAAAAAAGTTTTGATTTTTTTTTTAATTTTTCACTACTCCCGTACATAAACTTACGCATGGCTTTAGGCAAAGACGGAGAGAGATTTTTTTTTTTTCACCAGATGATGCCCTGGATGTTTATCTTCAAGTTTATAATCAAGAAAAACTGAAAAAAAAAAAAAATTTTTTGCGCACAACGGGGTGGGATAAGAAAAGGTAATTGCGCAATCCACGGGTTAAACTGTTCACGTCATGGAACCATATGTCTAACCTGATTGGAGTAGATGGAAAAGAAAGACCAGCAAAAACATAGAAATATCAAGAAGAGAGGAAGTCAGGTATAATTATTCCCTTGTACAAAGGAAAAGGGGAAAAAGAAGTGTGTGGTAATCATAGGGGCATTTGTCTTCTTAGTATAATAGGAAAAGTGTATGGTAGGATACTTATTGACAGAGTTAGAGAAAGAACAGAGAAATTAGTTGGAGAAGAACAGGGAGGCTTTAGGTAGGGAAGAGGTTGTGTAGATCAGATATTCATTCTTAGATCTTTAGTGGAAAACTTTCTAGAGAAGGGAAAGAAGTTGTATGCGGCTTTCATGGATTTGGAGAAAGCATATGACACGGTGGATAGACAAGGATTGTGGAAAGTGTTAAGAATATATGAAGTAGATGGGAAGTTGTTGAATGCTGTGAAGAGTATGTCCGATGGTGCGAAGGCTGCAGTGAGTGTGGATGGTGAACTAAGTGAATTTTTCTTTTTGAAAGTTGGGTTGAAACAGGGATGTGTCATGTCTCCATGGTTGTTCAATCTTTACATGGATGGGGTAATAAAAGAGGTACAAGGTAGGGTAATGGATGTTGGAGTGGCCCTGGTGAGAGAGGATAGTGTTTGGAAACTCCCTGTACTGTTGTTTGCAGATGATACTGTGTTGTTGAGTGAAGACGAAGGGGAGCTGCAAGGCTTGGTGGATGAGTTTGGGAGAGTGTGTAAGAAACGGAATCTAAAGGTGAATGTATGGAAGAGTAAAGTGATGGTCTTTGAGAGAGGTGAAGTCAGTGAATGTACAGCGAGGCTGGATGGTGAGAAATTGGAAAATGTGAGTATAATTAAGTACTTGGGTAGTGTGATGAGTAAGGATGGAGGTTTGGAGGGTGAAGTGCGTGAAAGGGTACAGCAGGGAAGAAAGGTTGCTGGTTCTTTGAAAGCAGTGATAAGAAACAGGGAAGTGAGCATGGAAGTGAAAAAGTTACTACATGACAGTATTGTGATACCAACTCTAACGTACGGAAGTGAAGCTTGGACGTTGTTGGAAGGATACAAGTCAAGAGTGAGAGCAGTGGAAATGAGTTATTTAAGAGGAGCCTGTGGAGTCACATGGAGAGACAGGCTGACGAATGAGGATATAAAGGAGCGTTGTGGTGTGGATGTGGATGTGATAGGAAGCGTTATGAGGAACACACTGAGGTGGTTTGGCCATGTGGAGAGGATGGAGGGTGAAAGACTGACGAAGAGAGTGTATGTGAGTGAGGTGGAGGGGGGAAGAGGGAGGGGGAGGCCGAGGATGAGATGGAGGGATGGGGTGGAGAGGTATATGAGAGAGGGGTGTGTGAGTTGGGAGCAGGGCAGTGAGATGGCGGGGGACAGGGCGACTTGGAGGCGATTTGTTTGTGGCCACCCCAAACGGGATTGAGGCGTCTGGCAATAGATAGATAGATAGATAGATAGATAGAGGTAGGGCACACAAGGTGAAGAAGAGGACAGTAAGATGAGAAGGATGGGAGACAAAAGGCCCATTTTATTCGCTTCTTATGACAAGCAGGGATACTGAGGAAGTATTCTTCCCCCCTCCTCAATAGGGAGTCACATCTTCCGGAGACACTCACTCCATCATGTCAAGTTTTCTGTGCATACTCGTTTGATCACTCCACCTCACCCATACACACTCCTTTCATCATTAACTTCCTTTCTCAGTCGTCTCCCAGTTCTTCCATCATTTTATTTATCCCCTATTTGCACTCATCCCCCTTCTTTCGCTTCGCACCGTCACGGCAGGCGGGGCAGCACTTGCATGGCGGTCGGTAAATTTGTGATGGTCGGCAGATAACAGTGAGGCAGTAGGCGCGGCTGCAGTCAAGTATCTCCGGACACAGAACTACCCAATCCCTGCGAGAAAAAGAAGAGAGAATGGGAGGTATGATTATCACCTTTCTGGAAGATTGTTTTCCACTTTTTTTTTTTTACTATATTCTAAGCTAATAATAACTGTTGAAACGATATTTGCTTTTCTTCCCGAGATATTTTCAGTTTCATGCAAAATGTACCAGTAATTTGTAAGCCTCTTTTTCATTTTTATTTTTACCTTTTGCATGATATTTTTAACGTGAAGCAAGTTATTTTTGCTCTCGGGCATTTTTTTTTTTTTTTTTTTTTCAAGATGTGGACTTAGTACATGATTTTTTTAATCCAAAACATTTTTACCTTTTTGCAAGATGTATTCCCCTCTTTTCAAGACAGTCCTTTTCGAATATAATATTTTCCTTTTAAAAAGCTTTTTTTGCCTTTTCAAGTGATATTCTTCCATTTTTGCAAAAAATTTTACCATGAATAAAAGGCAGGTTAGAAAGGGTCTTGTGTGAATATACCAGATAAATATAAAAAAGGATGCATTACCCACACCATACGAATGTTCTAAGGCAGAATAATTGACTTTACCTTGTAATTATAACCTTCAGCTGGCTGGTTACAAAATCGAGTAACTATCGTCTTCGCTGAGCCTTCGCCCTTCCACCAAGTGTGGTGCTAATCAGAACAAAATTACTGTACATAAGTTGACCTACCTCTATGACCTTGATCTTTAGCCATTTGGTCTAAAAAAAAAAAAAAATCGAATTTCTTCATCCTGGGTAAACTTTGTCCGTCCACCAAGTTAGGCCTAAATGAGATAAACTGTACAGTGTATTTGACATAGGTATTGCTCAGTGACCTTGACCGTAGATGTTAGAAGTCAAATATCATCATAATTGCTTTGCCCAGAATCCCCCAGGAAAATTTGACATGAATCAGATAAAATGGCTCATTTTGAAGCTATCATGTCAATTTGGCCCTTGACATTTGCTTTAAACCTTGACCCTTGGCAAATTTTTCTAGAATTCATATGCACTCAGCACTGCTTTGCTCAGAACTGTCCCACAGAGTTTCACATGAACTGGATAAAGTTGTTTGATGTGGCACTGAGGCTTTGGTCCTTGATGTTTATCTATAACTGATTGCCCTCAGAATCCAATCCTTCATCTTACCTTTCACAAAGTTTGTGATACATACACACACACACACACACACTATATATATATATATATATATATATATATATATATATATATATATAAAACGGCCATACCACGTTGAGTACACCGCTTCCCGTTCGATCAGCGAAGTTAAGCAACGTTGGGTCTGGTTAGTACTTGGATGGGTGACCACCTGGGAACACCAGATGCTGTTGGCATCCCTACGTCAAGTGGGGTTGGTGGAGGATTAGTGCCCCTCCCTGTAAAACAGTTAACTCTAAGCCCTTGGCCACCCCGTCTGGGATACATGGCGTCTGGCAATGAATGAATGAATATATATATATATATATATATATATATGAGGGTGTTCAGAAAAATCAAACCTTCAGGACTTGAAGGGCAAAGTGCTTATTCATTTCCTCTACTGATGGGAACTTCACCATACTTTGCAATTTTTCTTTGGCTTTCTCAAACCTATGCCTCATGACCACAGTATATTTTGGTTTCTTGGTGATTGAGGTTAGTCATACTTGCTCCCACAACTCCATGCTGTTTCTTTTCAGATGGCTATTACAAGGTCAAAAACCGTTGTATTCCTGCTCGGTGTTGCTCGGAAAGACAGTTTGTTGACTTTGAGCCAGCTGCCAACGACTGGAAACATCCTACAACGACTTTTCTACTTTTTAGAGGTGGGGAAGAAGGACCTGCCAATGCCATTGTTACTGGTAGTTGAAGAAGCAATGGCAGTATGGGGCAAATCATCCATTCCCATAGTTGAAAAGAGGCATGCTCCACAAAAGTTGAAAAAGGAGTATGAGAAATACTGTAACGTGGTATGGAATACAGCTCGAGATGGGAAGACTCAAAAACAAAAAGAAGCCCGCTGCAGGGATGTCCACTTGAAAGGTCTATTTGACTTGGCCAGAGGTGATGTATTGGCAGTGCTGATGATGCAGGAAGACAAGGAGATCCTGATCGATCAGCGTAGCAGTAGGAAAATGTACATTGGCACTGAAGACAAAGTGTACAAGACCAGAATGAAGGCCATGGACAAAAGAAAGAAAGAAGAAGACAAGAGACGTCTGAAGTCTGAGGAAGAAATAAAGAAAATGCTGGAGAAGGGAGGAACAGGAGAGGTAGAAATGTCCACATCATCAAGTAATTCTGAGGATGAAGGTGACAATGAAGAAGTTCCAGGGCACCCACTCCAAAAGTTCCACCTTTGGATCCAAGGCGAAGGAGGGTTATTGATGACCCTGTATTGCTGCATGTGATTGGACAGGCATTTCAGTGTGAGTTGCAATGCAAGTGGTAACTCCCACCTTGATTGCAGCAGGGACTGACGTGGGGGAACTCACGTTGTCTGTCGGATCTTTCCACTCTTTTCGAAAGGAAGGAAGGACTGAGATCACTGAAAAAATTCAAAAAAGAATTCCAGCCACAAACCCACAAACAACCTTGCTTCTCCATTTTGATGGAAAGCTCTTGCCCAACATCGATGGTAGCGGCCGGTGATCGCCTGGCGATTGCTGTTACAGGGATTGGTACAAAGATCCTGGCGATCCCTAAGATCCCTACTGGAACGGGCAAAGCAATGGGAGCAGCAGTGCTAAGGACTATGGATGAATGGCCGGAAGTGAAACCCTGGATTGCAGGGTTCTGTTTTGATACTACAGCGTCTAACACTGGGATTCACAACGGAGCTTGTTTTGTCATTGAAAAAGGTCTCCAAGTCCCACTGTTGTTCTTGGCATGCAGGCACCACATTTGTGAACTCATAGTGGCAGGGATCTTTGACCTCTTTTTCTTTTCTAATGGTCCTGAAATTCCTTTCTTCTGTCGATTCAAAGAGTTCTGGAACAAAATTGACACAGATTCCTTCGATCCCTACGATGATGACCTAGATGAAAAATCTCAGTCGTGGATTGCCAACAGAGTGGAGGACATTGAACACTTCATGTTCAGCCACATAGATCGTGCGCAACCCCGTGATGACTTCGTAGAGCTCCTCCAGCCGTCTTTGGCTTTCCTCGGCAAGAAGCCAGCACGGATGACCTTTCACCGCCCAGGTGCCTATCACAGAGCACTTTGGATGGCCAAAGGCCTTTACTGCCTCAAGATCTTCCTTTTCAGAAATCAACTGAAGGATACAGCCTCCATCCCCTTCACATGGCATCAAAAGTAGGCCATCAAACGTATCTGTGTCTTCCTCATCACCATTGATGTGATGGACTGGTTTGAAGCACCAAGTGCTGTTGACACTCCAATCAATGACCTCAATCTCCTGAAGAAGATTGAAGAATACAAAGAGGTGGATCCCGTTGTAGCAAAGAAGGCACTGGACAAAGTCAAGAGTCACCTTTGGTACCTCAGTGAGGACCGGGCTTCACTAGCCATGTGTTCTGACAAAGTGTCCGCTGAGGTACAGCAGGAAATGCTGAAAAATATGACCACAGCACTGCCGAGGAAGAAGGGTCTGTGCCATTTGAACATGATGACGATTGATAAGCCATCATATCTGAGAATCGCTAAGTTGGTCACCTAAAAGTCGAAAAACCTCTTCCAGTGTTTGAAGCTGGATACTCCGACAAGCATGAATGACCTCTGCCCCAATCCTGATGTCATGGCCAACCTCAAAGTGATCAATGACTCTGCTGAGTGGGCAGTCAAACTGGCAATGGACTACAGCAGTGGTCTGATGAAGAATGAAGAAGAACGACAGCTGATCTTCCATGTTGTGCAGCACCACAGAGCCCTCAACGACTCGACCAAAAAATCCCACATGTAATAAACTGATCATGCTTGTCGTATAGCTCAAAGATATTGTATCTTTTTGTACCACACTGTTTACTTTTAGCTTTCTTCAGCATACCCTTCATGCACTCAGATCAGTTAGATGTGCAGAATGCAGGGGTAGTGAGGCACGATTTTCCATTGATAAAAAAAACATAATTTTTTGCTTGAATGATTTGTTTGTACATTG
>NC_137060.1:12863675-12951175 GCF_032717465.1 Coenobita brevimanus | reverse complement strand
TGGCTGGTGTACGGTACGTACAGTAAACT
This sequence comes from Coenobita brevimanus, assembly GCF_032717465.1. Taxonomy (NCBI): domain Eukaryota; kingdom Metazoa; phylum Arthropoda; class Malacostraca; order Decapoda; family Coenobitidae; genus Coenobita; species Coenobita brevimanus. The sequence goes on along the minus strand of NC_137060.1, from coordinate 12,951,146 downwards.
ACATACGACTCTACCACCAGTTTGAGCGGGCCATAAGTACCAACAATATTAATCTCTCTGATATCCATGACTGATCTGTTTTTCGCCACCAATCACATCAGCTGTGCTCCCTGGCCTACCAAATACCAATTGGATTTGCTCGAAATGGCTGACTCTCATTCTGGCCTCAGGCAGATACTTGAACAAAGTGCCTTCACTCTTCACAGGACCAGTCACCCTTTCAGCAGGTCTCCAGTTGACCTGACCCTTGAGCAGACCATCAATGCCGATGCCGCAAGACTGACTGGCATCACCCCTTTCACAAATAACTAAAGTGCACGTCTGAGATGGAAGATTACGAAGTCCACACGTGCAACCTTCATCCAGCAACTCCAGGGTATGGTGGGGTTAGTTCAGAAGGTGGATGAAGTGGTTGAACTACAATCTAAGCGCATCTAGCGGGAACACAAGGATTTGAAGGAGATTGTCAAGCATATTGAAGACACCTCCAACACATTCTCTCTCAGTGACATCTCTGACACACAGTACAACAGCAGCACAGGAAGAGCTGTAAGAGATGACATCAAGAACAGCCTCTTCAGTGACCCTTCAACTGGTTGGACAGGACAAACATCAGTTATCCCAGCATATTTGAAGGCAGCATAGAGAAGGTGAAGCTGAAAACTTTTGCTGATGAGGGTGCAAAAAATCGCAGTTCCCAATACAAGAACATAGCCAGCCTGAAATTTACAAGAGATCTAATGGGTAGGCTCCTGGTCCTTGCTATGAAGACGGAGCTTGATCTGCGACATGAATTCCATTATCCACTGACACCTGTCCCACAGACGATGAGCACCCCAGACGAAGCTCAATCAAAGAATGATAAAAATAAATTACTGGAGCAATTGGAGAAGACGATGAAGACAGATCATACGAATGGAGACAAGCTAGAAAGTATTGATTGCTGTATACTAGATGGCCAATTCCTGCTACATGTTTTGCCACCAGACCTACCAACAACATATGGAGGATTAGCCAGAACTGTTCTTATACATGCGCTCTAGTCACCAGCTGAAAGAATTAATTTGATTTTTGAAATTTACCCTAAGCCATCATTGATGGATGCTCAAAGGGACAGGAGGCGGAATAGAGAGAGGATGCATCTCTTCTTAGGGCCTAAACGAGAGCGAATTCCATGGGAGTTGAGTGAAGCTCTGAAGTCAGGGTCCTTCAAGAAACAATTGCCCCCCGTCCCTTTTTTTTTTTTTTCTTTGCTGATGAATGGCAGGACCCTGCATATGTGCCAATTCTTTGAAGTCGCCTTCTGTACCTTGATGTTCCAGGAGCATGATACACTTTAATACAAGTGACGGGGGCATGAGACGAGAATTAGTTGAGGATTTGAAATAAAATCACCAGGAAGCAGAGACAAAACTTGTACTGCATGCAAAAGCAGCTGCTAACCCAGGCCATCACATTGTCATAAGAGCGTCCACTAGTGACACTGCAGTCAGCCTCACCTACCACTCTGAAAAGATCCCAGGAGTCCTTTGAATGGATGCTGGAACATCTGCAAGAAATATCAGGCGTTTCATTAACATCACTGCCTTAGCCAAGAAACTATGGCCATCCCTCTGCAGATCACTTTCTGGGTTCCATGCCTTTACAGGTTCTGACTGTATATCAGCCTTGTTCGTAAAGAAAAAAACAAGACCGTATGAAAAGTTGACCAAGTTTTCGGATATACAAGCTGCATATGCTGAATTGGCATAAGGCTAGTTGTCTGCTGGTGGTCAAACAACACAGATGAGGTACACAGCATCCATCTATGAAGCAGCTAAGGATGGAGTGCCCATGATAGGTACAGGTACTAAAAGTGTGTCAGTTCCTATGGCCCAAATATGAGGGGGAAAAATTCACTGGCCAAACTCAGAGAGACTTATGAAAGATCACGTTCTCCATGTGAATCCGAGATGAAGCACCATGCTGCATTTATGACAAAGATGTGGGCAGAAGCTGACCAACTTACCTTAAATCAGGACCCTTATGTTGAAAATAGGTGGAATTTGGTTAATGGTGCTTATGAGGCAATCTAATTTCAGGACATACAAATCCCAGTTGCCCTAGAGCCAGAGGACAACATACATGAGAAAGATAGTGAAGAGTCAGATGAAGAGATGGCTCGATTATCTCTGATGAGGAGGATAGTTCAGTGGAAGAAGGGTGAGGTCACCTAGACCAGTATGAACTTCACAAGAGTGAGACTAATGACTATGTACGCTAAAGAAGAATAAAAAAAACAAGATTTAGAAGGTTTAATCATCACCTACTACTTGTACATATAAACATCAACACTTTAATGTTTTATTGTAAATGTATGTAGATTATAATGCTAAGGGCGTCAAATCAAGGAAGTAGTGATTTAGATTTTAAAGTTTTTTTTTATTATTTAATACTGACAATGGTAATCCAATAATAACTGCCGTTTGGATACCTGTTTCTTAATCACTTCCGTACTGATATGACTGTACAAAAAAAAAGGATGTTCAATGAACTGAAAATAAATAGATTTTCCTGATAATTCCTCAGGCCTTTGAATGCTTACTCAGGAGGGTATTCTTGGAGTGCTGAGTTTTGGTAGATGAACACCAAATTGTGCTTTAATGATAGAATGGCTTCACCTACATACAGGGTGACATTTGAGTACCTGACTCATTCAGACATGGGTTAGTCCCCACAATTGGTAATCTGCAACTGGAATATAGCAAAAACTACTTTCCCCAGGTCTGACTCGTGTACTTGTGATCTTGGTTAAATTTCATATTTGTGCCAACTATATGCCACTCAGGTATCGACTTTTTGATAAATGTGTCACCTAAAGGTGATAAACTTTGAAAAGGTAACCTGCTAAGAAACAGTTAGCACTATTTTTTTATTTTTTTAATAACAGAACGGAGGAAGGAAAAACAAATGAATAAAAAAAAAATAATCCATACACCAGATTACTGGTGTCCTCTGTTCATAAAATATCTGTAACAGTTAGACTTGAACAGCTGTGGGTTGAAATTTTGAGGGAAACAACTCTGGGGAAGCGAGTTCCAGTGAGATGTAGTTCGGGGAATGAAAGAATTCCGATAGGCAGAAGTTCTGCAATATGGCTGAGTGACATTCCAGTCATGAGCGCTGCCAGATGCCCGTGTAGTACGAGGGAAGGCATGGAGAGGTGGCACCATGGACGCAACTTCGTCTGAGCATTTGCCAAAAAAATCTGTAAAATAATGCAAGGGAGGCAACATTCCTTCTTACTTGCAGGGGTGGTAGTTTATTTGTAATGGCAGGGTTGTTAATATTTCTAACAGCTTTGTTCTGAATTTTATCTAGCTCTAATGCAACCTCTCCACATCCATTCCACAAGGGTGAGCAATATTCAAGCTGAGAGCGCACATGACTCTTATAATTTATAACCAACTGCTCATCAGTGAAGAAGTTACGGACTTTGTACAATAATCCAAGTTTCTTTGAGGCGGTTTTAGCAAGTGATCTAGCATGAGAGGTCCAGCTGAGGGCATTGTTGAGACGCCAAGAATTTCAATACTTTTGGAGATGGAAATATTAGTAGCACTGAAGGTAATATAGGAATCTGGCAATATCTGTCCATTAGTAGATTGTATATATTTAGTTTTACTAGCATTAAATGAGACAAGGTTGTTTTGCCCCCATTCACTGATCGTAGATAGGTCTTGATTTTTGGAGATGGCTGTACTGAGTTGAGAGGTAGAGGTTGATGTACCAAAAGTGTCATACAAGTTGAATTTATTACCAACTTTCGTTGGGGTCCCCTTGTTACCGCACCAAATGATGCACTTAAGAATTCCTGTTTTGAGGTTTTCGGTCGCATATCTACAGTATCAGGAACCCAAAACTTTTGTACTCAAGAAGTCAGTTAAACCTCTGCTAGCTCCTGCAATGAGAGAGAGAGAGAGAGAGAGAGAGAGAACTTACGGTCGTGTCCATTGAGGTGCCGCCATCGCAACTACAACCATCACCAGCACCAACAAAAAGCGAGCTCCAACCATCGTCATCGCGACACAGACTGAAATATACAGTACAGTTATTTCATTCACTACCAGGAATTCCTCCTCACTTTTTATGGCTCCTAATGAGCAGTTTTATTCAGCTTAAGGGAGCACCTAGAAAAGAAAATTTACTAAGCTAAATCTAGCTCCTCCTTTTGGACAAGTGTCTGAAAATAATCTGTGTTCAGTGAGGATAATAAATACATAAATATGTAAATAACAAAAAGGAACACTCAGAGAATGCAACACTCGCTCACAGGAACCGGTCTAAGGTACGAATATACGACTCAGCTGTGTGACCTTGCCCTCCGATTGACTTCTCTTAGCTTTAAGTAGCCTACTTTATTCTTGCATAACTTTTGACTGTTCCATCAACATTTGTTAATATCAGATCAAAACTATTAGGGCTGATATTACCTAATGACACTGACGCTTAAGTCAGATACGGCCTTCATTAACTCCTTCACTATGACGTGTCCTTAAACTGAATAAATTCGCCTGTCTGTAGCAGAAAAAAAAAAAATCTTACTGAAGGCATCAACATCGTTGTTATTGTGATTTCTTGCGAAATCTAGATGATTTAATACTACTTGAGAAAGATTTTGGATTGGAGGAGAAGTATATGGAGATCATTAACCCTTTCACCACAAGAAGCTTCCATGAAGTTGAATAAACTATGATAAAAAGCACAAGTATATAAAATTCGCATCTACGAAGACAGAAAAAGTTTTATGCTTCCAGGTCGTTAAGAACCTCTACTGAGAGACTTGGAAGACTAACTCTCCACTGTGGGAAATTGCTGTGCAATAGCACGGCAAGATCGAGTGAGAGATTAGGTCTGATCGTTTTGCCTCCCCCGCGCACTTGGTGACGTCATGCGGTACATTAATCTGGGGTTCAGAGAAAACAAGAAAACAAGTAAAGGGGATGGGTAACTGAGACAAATTACCACAATTTGCTATATTATGTTGTCGCCCTCGCCAGTGTTTAACATAACTATATTGATGTTAATCTTACTATTGTTACTGAATGCTTCCTAATTTATAGTTTCAGTACTTTAAACTACTAAAACAGATTTTATGAACTTCCAATATCTGAATTCATCATTTGTACCAGTCTTATCCTTTCCATTATGGTGGTGATGAAACATTATTGCTGTTCATTCCTTAGTGTTAAGGCTTTTCATCATCTTCATCATAACTATTAACATGCCTTTTATCAACGTCATTATCTCTGTCACTACCATAGCTCTCCCAATTTCTATAAATTACATCACACACACATATTCCGACATATAAGGCTGCATAGGACACTAGAAACACAAAATACCTTCGTCGTCATTTACCTTAATTACAGCTACCATTATCACCATCATCATCACTGTTATAGTAATTACCATCACCATAATCACCAATGCATCACTACCGTAATTCCCTCAGCTTCTACAGTATACCTGTCATACCATTATAAACACCATCATCATAATCACTATTGTGTCACTTCCCTATAGTTACTTCAACTTCCATACCAGTCGTTTTCACACACATACAGTATTTCAGGCACATAAGGGAGGGAATGAAGGGCACTACAAACAAAGAGTGAACTTTTTAAAACTTTTCTTAAAACACAAGAAAAAGAGTAGGCTGACTGGTCCATGTTAAGCAGCTCCTGCAAGGCTGTGACTACACTAATAACTCGGCAAAAGATAAACATCATGAGACACAAAGTGAACTTAAACATAAGAAAAAATTATAACAGCAGTAGGCTGATTGCTCCACGCTAAGCAGCTCCTGCAAGACTGTGATTATACAAGTAAAAACGCATAAGCGTTACATCTTCAAACACAGTGAACTTTTTAAAACTTTACTTAAAATATAAGAAAACAGGATAACAATAGTAGGCTGATTGGTCCACGCTAAGCACCTCCTGCAAGACTGTGACTACTCTAGTAACACTACATAAGAATAACATTTTCAAATACAGAGGGAACTTTTTAAAACTTTACCTAAAACATAAGAAAACGGGATACCAGCAGTAGGCTGATTGGTCCATGCCAAGCACCTCTTGCAACACTGCGACTACACCAGTAACACAACATAGTAACATCCTATTTCATTAATTTTGCATACTCCCTTTTTCACCTCTAAATGACCTAATTCTTCTGTTCAGTACACGCATTCTAAAAAACATGATGCATCTAACAAACAGAGCAACAACATCCCTTGGTAGACTTGTATAGTTACACATGTTATCAACCAAGACCTTTATCGACCCTTTTCCAGGTCTCAGTGACTTCTGACCCTGATAACATATGAAGAGGTGTTCCATTTTATTCAGTTCTTTAAAGAAACTACAGTTAGGTGCCATTAAACATCCTTTACCCCAACTGATTGCCTCATTCCATGTGTTTTCCTCTCCTGTAATATGTGAGCCAAGGAACTCATACTTAGAAAATTTGTGGATTATATACCCCCCAAGATAGCGTAATCCTTCTTTTTTCACGGCACCTTCAAATCCTATGGGCATGGCCTCATCAGTCACGTTATAAGTGGGGCATGTATCCTCAAAATGTTCGGAGGTTAACAGCATGGCAAACACAACTCGTCCTGTAACTTATCCTCCATTGTCGTATTTGCACTGAGATGATATGAATTTCCTGTCATTGTTCCTGCTTCACTGTCCTTCATAGTATTACAGTTTTCACCCACTAAATGGCTCTCTTTTCCAAGGAGATGTGTTCTCACCCTGTGCTTAAAAGCAATAGGCGATGGATGTTCATAGCAAGCACCCATTTGCCTGAGACATAAAAACAGGTGCTGTAGTCCATCTTTAGTCTATATGTTAATATATATAGGAAAGTCTGTATTTCTCCTTTAGCATTTCATATAATTGTGACAAAGACTGACATGATACAATAAGTCCTTTTTGAAACTGATACATGGTTTGGCTACCAGTAACTCTCATAGTTTTCACAGTAGTTATAATTTCTACGAGTGTGCTATTTTGTTGTTCAAGGTGAAGGCCATAAGCATCCCTAGAGGGTTTATTACTGAAGGGAACTCTCGAGTTCATTAGATCAAACCATGAATCACATAAAAAAATGAACTTCCTTGCATCATACCAGTCTTTACTGTGAAGGAGTCCTCTTTCTCCAATGTGTTTTAAAGATTTGGCGGTTGTCTCACACAGTAGCTGAGCTGCAAGTTTAACGTTCATTCGTTTGACACCAGTGACAAATATGTGCTTTTCTGATTAGCGATGTGTTGTCTTTAAATCATCTTTACTTCGCAGGATGAGTTCACGAACACATCCACTCATAATACACTTTCCTTCTGATAGTTCGAAGCCAGAATCTAAAAAATTATTTCTAATCAGTTTCAACAAATGTGGAGCATCTGCAAACACATATACTTCCCGATCAGAAGCAGCTGGATTTGTAAATGAAGATTTTTCTGTGCCTATGCCTAGAGTTCCACAGGGTTATATTTGTTGGCCCTAGATCATTTACCATACTAACTATAATGAATCCAGCTGCTTCTATCTTCTTTATGATATCAAACAGAATATCTTTGGTTATATTGCAGTCAAAATAATAAAATATCAGTTGCTTCCATGATTTTACCAGCCCCCGAATCATGATGCACTGAACTTTGTTTTTTGGGCTGTAAAGAGTGTCTGTCCCTTTGTCGTACGACCATTCATTTGCAATACTATACTCATCAAATGATAGGACACATAAACGTTCACTTTCAGTCATATCCAGAGCCTTGCACTTTAGTAAATTTAATACTGCAATTAACACCCCGGGCTCTACATTAGTCTTAGACACCCATCGATTTATTGTTGGAACTGAATGATATGGAAATCCAAGTGTTTCACGCAAAGAGCGATATGCTTTGGGGCTCAAATTTCGTAGTGTTATTGCATGACTCACATCATCATCAGTCCACCGCTTAACAGGAGTTCCATTCGATATACAATCAACTTAAGAGGGAGAAAAAACTTACTTAAAGTCAATCTTGCCTTGGTAAAAACACTTTCCAACTGACTATGTAAAGCAATCTTCTCTCTCTCCCATTCCTCCTTTTCTCTAAAGAGAACATCTCTTTGTTCCTTTACTGACTCTAGCTTTTTCTGCAGCTCTTCAGTACAAATTCCAGCACACTTTGCTACTGTTTCAATGCTGCTTTGGGTCTCTAGGGAGGAATTTGGGTCTTGGAAAATTTTGTTACCTCGTCTTTCTCTTCCCCTCTCCTGAATTTCATCATTTGGGTTGTCTGATGGATGTGAAATATTATTTTAGGTGTAGTGTTACCATGGATTATATATATATATATATATATATATATATATATATATATATATACACCGGATGAATGAATGTCCATCCATCATCCAATCTTACATTGCACCATGAGGAGCGTAGGAGCCCGGGGCTAGGCAAATGATCCCGACATTTAAGATGAGGGTAAATGTACGAATGTGTGTGTGTGTAAATATATATATATATATATATATATATATATATATATATATATATATATATATATTTATATTTAAATTTATATATATCCCACCCATCACATTACCACACACACACCACCACACCACACCTAGTATAGGACACCATACACACCACCACCACCACAACACACCACACCACACCTCCCAAAGGATGATAAAGATGTTAATACCTTCCCCTTCTTTGAGAAAGAGTAAGGTGGAATGACGTTGCACCTCCTGGGGCTTGTCACAGCACAACACATCACACACACACACACACACACACACACTCATGCCACCAATAAAATATACCATTGTTAATAGCTATTTCAGCGCTGCTCTGAGTCTCTAGGGAGGAATTGGGTGTGTCTCTTGGAGAAATCTATTTCCTCTTCTTTCTATCTCCCTGTCCTGAATCTCATCATTTAGGTTGTCTGTTAGATATATATGATATATAAGATATATATATATATATATATATATATATATATATATATATATATATATATATATATATATATATATATATATATATATTTATATATACACAGATAAATAGATAGACAGAGGTCGATAGATAGATAGGTAGACTGATACACAGCATCACACCACATCAGATATATGTATATACATATATACACACACATTATATAGTATATTATGCATTATATACACATCAGATATACCACATTACACACACCACCACACCAGATCAGATATACCAAACCACCACACCACATCGGAAATGATACCATACTACTTAGGCCACCACATCACATCAAATATATCACATTGCACACACCATCACACCACATCAGATATACCACACTACACACACCACCACACCACATCAGATATACCACACTACACACACCACCACACCACATCAGATATACCACACTACACACACCACCACACCACATCAGTTATACCACACTACACACACCACCACACCACATCAGATATACCACACTACGCACACCACCACACCACATCAGATATACCACACTACACACACCACCACACCACATCAGTTATACCACACTACACACACCACCACGCCACACCAGTTACACCACCCTACATACACCATCACACCACACCAGTTACACCACACTACACAGACCACCACATCACACCAGTTATACCGCACTATACACACCACCACTCCACATCAGATATACCACATTGCACACACCATCACATCACACCTTTCTAAGGATGGTAACGGTAAATGCCATTATGATGATACATTGTAAGATATAACCTATATATATATATATATATATATATATATATATATATATATATATATATATATATATATATATATATATATATATATATATATAGGTTATATCTTACAATGTATCATCATAATGGCATTTACCTTATTTTCCACGAATATGGGAAGGAAGAGAATCAAGGTACTTTTAAAATTTTACTTGATTGTGCTTTGATTTGACCCGAAAATTCAAAATTTCAAATGTGTCTAGACTATCTTACAAACTTTGAATGGCCCCGTTTTTAAATTAGTCCACTCAAATAACTATATATACTCGTATTTTATTTTGGCAATATATTCGTATTTTATTTTGGCAATAATTTCTTCAGTTATTGTAACCCTTATTGCTAATAATGACTGCACTCGGACAACCAGTCAGCTGCAAGGTTACCTATTAGCCTCGGTAAGTTGATTGTTGGGACTGCAGTGTCCTCAAGTTTCTCCAGATTGGCAGGAACTGGTAGATTCAAGAGTTCATACTGTAGGTGTCTCTTGTAAGCAGCGGGCTCAAAATGTAGACTGCAGACGCGTGCATTGCTGGCATTAATATTATCTCTGCCACAAAGATAAATCTTCCTTTTTTTCAATTCCTCATCCTTTGGGAAACGATATAAATGTATATCTCCATTTTCCTTATTTTTACGCTGTGAGGATGTGCACTCGTGAACTGCAAAGCACACCATTAGCCTAGCTTGGAGAAAAAAGTCAGGAGGAGCTGGGGATCTTGACCCAAGGGGAGTCGAAGTCCAACTGATTGCCTTAACCCTACTGGAGTGGCGGGCTCAGGTGCCACATGACGTCATGTGCAGAGTGGTACGATTTTTTAACAGAAATTCTCAGACCTTGTATCTCACTTGATCTTGTAGCACACTATGCTCTGACGCTTTCCCGTACAGGTATTCAACACATCAAGTGGCATTCTATAAAATTACGTCATCAGGCTGGAGGAACTAACACTTATGATCACGTCTGTTTTTTCCAGATTACACCAAACCCTATCCTCAAATGAGAGAAAGTAATAAGAAGCTAAGGGTGTTCATAGTCTAGCCCAGGGATTCCCAACCTTTTTAGGCTAGAGGCACTCTTCGGAAGGTGATTAGAATCTTTGGGCACCCTTATTAGAAATTTTGCAATATTTTGTTTTTCACTTTTTTAATTAAAGGTGGAATGTATCAGAGTAACGGCTTTATTAAACAGTTAACAGCATTTCATTTTTTTAATAATAATTAAAAAAAAACATTTTTACTCATCCCATTACTGATTTCGTTCAAAGACATTAATAACAAAAAACAGAATGAAATACATAAATATAGTTATAGAACAGCTGTGAAATCATTAACACTAGACAAAGACAGACAATGTGAAATCACTAAAAATTTATTAAATAATTAAATGTTTAATTTTTTTAATCATTTGACAATAACAAAACGTTTTTACTTACTCCAGTACTGATTTCATTGTAAGATAATAATGACAAAAACCGGAATGAAATGCATAAATACAGATGTAGAACAACTGTGAAATCAATAAACTAGCACAGTAGACAATCACAATGTGAAATCACTAAAAATTTATTTTAATGTGAAACTTGCGATTGATGCTTAGAGCACGCAACTTTGATATCAGGTCTAATGGCTGACAGTGCAACATGCATATCATCCTCAAGACTTAGCAGGCTAATTCTTGCTTTGAAATTTATTGTTGCCTGGCAGAGAAGGCTTGCTTGCACAAACAGGAAGTTGAGAAGATCACATTTAGGTACGTGGCATTTTTCACTAACTCAGGATAATCCTCCGCTAGTCCAAGCCAAAAAAACAGCCATTGATGCCTCACTCTTGTCAAATTCAACTTTGAGTGTGGAATCAGTGCAAAGGTCGTCTCGTTCACTAGCTGTGAAATCTAGTTCCTCTGCAATGTCTGCCAATTCAATTGGTGACACAGTCCAATCAAGATTCTCGGTGGAAAGAGATGGAAAGTACATATCTACTACATCTTGCATTATTGGCAAGTGGTTCAAAATGAGGACTTTCAGCTTTCCCAGGTCATTATGCTCTGTTAGATGATGAAAAAAGGAAAGTTTGACACATCTCCATTCTGAATAGCAGACTTCCAAGAACAGAGCTTTCTCTTAAAACCTTTCATATTTTTGGTTGAGGAAATCATTGTCTCTAGTCGCCCCAGCACTGAAAGATTTAATTCATTCAGTGTGTTGAAAATATCTGTCAAATATGAAAGTTTCAAACACCAAGCATCATTTCGCAGCAGTTTATAAAATGTGTCCTGTTTTTCTTCTTTAAAAAAGGCTTTTATTTCTTGTTTGAGTTGGAGAACTCGGTTTAGCCCACATCCTCGAGATAACCACCTTACATCTGTGTGCAGTACTAATGAGACGTGAGCTGCACCCATTTCCCGACATTTTTTTCTTTTCAAAAATCCTACAATTCGAAGGTCGTGACGAAGAAATTTACCGTTTTGACAACCTGGGTCAAAACTTCAGTCAACTCTTCACTGTAAGTTTTCGCAGCTAGTACTTCACTGTGTAAAAAACAATGAGTTGTTATCATGGATCGATTTTCCTTCAAAGCTTTGGTGGTAAAACATTTATACTTCCTTATCACTGATGGTACACGGTCAGTACATATACCCCACCAGTCTTCCCATGAAAGGCCATGGTTACTGGGCAGTAATGAAAATATCCTGGCCGGTGGTTGTAGTTTCCAGCTCTTTATAAAACAAACTGTTCATTGATATCTTTATCATCAAAAAATCTGCGAAACTTAAGACCTAGAGGATTAATGCTATGTGTATCCCACACAGGTGTGACTACACTACCAGGAGATGACAGGGAAGAATCAGTTGTTAGTCTGGGGGATACTGCTTTAAAATTAATTCAGTTAACAATGTATCACACTTAAAATTTTAGGTGTGATAAATTGTTAACTGAATTAATTTTAAAGCAGTATCCCCTAGACTAATAACTGATTGTTCCCTGTTATCTCCTGGTAGTGTAGTCACACCTGTGTGGGACATACATAGCATTAATCCTCTAGATCTTAAGTTAAACAGCAGTATTTATCCCCTCCTCCTCCTCCCCCCTCCCCCCTCTCCCCTTCCCACTCCCTCCCCCTCCCCTTTCCTCCCCTCCTACTCCCTCCTTCTTTGTCACGTGCATCCCTAAGGAAGAAAAAAGAAAGGTACCTATTGTTCTGTGCATCACCCATTTTTAGATTCAAGTCATCCTTTGTTGTGTTCCGCTCCCTGCTGCAGGTGACCATAAGTTAAGCCGCAGGTAAAAATTCAGGTCATCCTTTGTTCTGTGTGCCACTACCTGCTGCGGGTGTGCATAAAAGACCTCTACCCTTTACGTTTCTGTATCACTCTGTCTGAAGATGTAATATACGAAAATACGCACTGTCGCTCCTTTCATTTCTCCTGTGGTTACTTTGCATACATATCTTCACGGTGAAGTCTCTGCATATATATATATATATATATATATATATATATATATATATATATATATATATATATATTATTGGTAGGTGAAGGCGCTCACCATCCACTTCCTCGATGTAATGCTGCTCTCGGATGACTACCCTTTCCTCTTTTCCTTCCTTCTTTCCTTCCGTCCTCTTCTGTCTTGCTTACCTCCATTCTTTCCTCTTCCCTATGCATAAGGGTGACTACACTTCCTCTTCTGTCTTTTTTTCCTTCATTCTTTCCTCTTCTTTCTGCCTGTTCTTGACTTTACACTAAGTGACAAGCCAAATGGTTTCCCGCACACGGGGAAATAATTTACCACGCTGGATGGTAACCATATAACCAAATTACGGCACCTAGTAGTTTAGTGGGTAATTAAGGCGCTCCAGTCGGACTGAAACTGTGCAGGTTTTCATATCCAAGCAGAATTAAATCAGCTGATCAACAAGGCACACAGAAAAAAAAAAAGAAAGAGAAACGTGGATCAGATCAAAGAAATTATCCAAAAAGGAAAAAGTCTGAAACAAGTCCGAAGTAAAACGGCACCAGGAAAACAACAAATTTCATCAGTGAAAGACAAAGACAGGAAAGTTATTAACTGCAAAGATGGTGAAAAAAGTTGAAGAATTTTACAAAGAACTGTATGCATCAAAGAGAATTGTGGCAGTAACTAACTTCTCAGCTGACGCAAATTCAATACCTGAGGTAACAGCAAACGAAGTAAACGTTTCTCAAAAAAGTATTAAAAGAGAGAACCCCAGGAGAAGGTGGAATAGTAATAGAATTACTGGTGGATGCAGGGACAGAAGTAGAAAACAGGCTTGCACACTTATTTACTCGATGTAAAAACAAAATTCGCAAAACGTAGTGTAATTCAAAAGTTATTTTGCTTTACAAAAATGGCATCCCAAAAGATCTAAGTACTTACTGACCCATTAACCCATTACCAGATATTTACAAACTCTTCATTAAAGGCCTTACGAAAAGAAGAACAACCAGTTTAAAAGAAAACCAACCTTGTGAGCAGGCAGGATTCGGAAGCGGGTATTCAACTTCTGATCTACTCCACATAATGAATAGGCTAATTTAGAAAACTACAGAATATAATAACTCACTGTGTTTAGGTTTTGTTCGTTACGAAAAGGCTTTCGACTCAGTGGAGCACAAAACAATTATAAATTCATTGCAGGAACAAGGAATAGATGAGAACATTGTGAACTGCTCGAAAACATATATAAAGATGGAACTGCTACAGCTAAATTACATAAAGACTCAGAAAAAAATAGGACTGAGAAGGGCGTATGACAGGAAAATACAATTTAACCAAAAATATTTACAACATGCTTGGAAAGTGTTTTCAGAAAGAAAGCCTGGGAGATGAATAGAGTATAGATGGAGAAAACCTAAACCATTTGAGGTCTGCAGAGGACACTGTCCTAATCTCAGAAACAGCAGATGCATTAAAAGAAATATTAAATGACGTGGACAGAAGAAGTCAAGAAGTAGGGCAAAAGATGACCTAGAGTAAAACTAATGTTTAATGCAAATACGCCACAAAGCGTCATCAGAATGTGCACTGAAACTTCTGAAGAACTGGAGGAATAAGAATACTTGGGGCAAATATTAACCCGCCGACTCCCGTTGACGTATATATACAGCCACACGTTTTTGTCACTGTGAATCCCATTGATGTTTATAAATGCGCAGCAATTGCAAGGTCCCTAATTTGCACAATTTTCATATTTCGCAAATGATTTTTGGTACATATACAGGGGACACCTTCCTCTACAAGATACCAGGAAGGGTCAATCCCTTACCCCGCATGACCTCCTCCCCCCCCGCATGCCATTGTCTCTGCAATTCACCTGTTACCAGTGACCTGGCCAGTAAAGACATGTCGTGCCACAGTACGAAATTCAAGGCCAGAGTGATTCCCCAATCGATGACAATGTGGAGGACAAAGTTTAGGTAGCATTAGAGGAAGAAACAGTCAGAAATGATGAGCAGGTTATGTCGCCAAAAAAGGTCAGGTATGTTGATGTGTTTGGTGAATGAAACAATGCTTCTATATTACTGTGTGAAAACCAGTATACTCTCATACCACATATAGAGTCATATCAAATAAATAAATAAATACTGTTTATGAATGGTGTGGAATAGTTACTCTCCCATAGAACTCGTTTTCTTTGGAGCCAGCCTGATAGAAAACACAGTAAGGCAAGGGGTACTGCCACCTGTCTTCAGTATTTTAAACCTCATGTGAGCGACTACAAATTTTCGATGTTTCTCACCAAAAGCGGAGGTTTGAGCCAAGAAATCTTTTTTCCAAAATTGGTTGGGATTGGGGGGGGGGGGTCAGTGGTGGAAAATCGGTTGGGACGGGGCTGGTTATAGCTACTGAAAGACTACGATAACGAAATAAAAAGGCGCATTGCAATTGGATGGAAAACTTTCAGTAAACATAGAGACCTTATGAAAAGTATCTTGCCAATATGTATGAATCGAAGAGTCCATGACGAATGTATGTTCCTAGCTATGACATACTGTTGTGAGACCTGGAGACTGACCAAATCGAATGAACATCAACAAAATTTTTCTCAAAGAGCAATGGAAAGGTTGGGAATATCTTTAAGAGACAGGAAAAGATCAACCTTAGTTGATAGAGAGGTGGCCTGTGGTTCAACCGGACCCAAGTTCAAGTCCCCACTGGGGCAGGAACAGTTTAAGGATTTGAATTTCAAGTAAAGCAGACTTCACCGATCTACCAGAAGACCCGCCGACATGTCATAAAAATACTCCTGCTAATACCAATACACCAGTCCTGTATAAGACAACCCTAGCATGTATTCAATATGGACGGTGGGTGTTAGCACCGAAATGGTACCATGTAGAGGTGTATGACATGTAGGAGGACTGCTGGGCCTTGGGAGCAGGCTCTGAAGCCTATGCCCAGAGTCGAACAGATTAAAAAAAAAAAAAAAACTGGGTGAGAGAGCAGACTAAAGTCAAGGACATTATAGAAGTTATAAAAGAACAGGAATGGAGGTGGGCAGGTCATCTAGCAAGAATAAGGGATAACCGATGGAGCAAGAGGCTGACTGACTGGATTCCAAGAGAGTGTAAGTGTACCAGAAAAAGGCCAGACAGGAGGTGGAGAGATGAGGTAACGAAGTCTGTGTGTGTGTGTGTGTGTGTGTGTGTGTGTGTGTGTGTGTGTGTGTGTGTGTGTGTGTGTGTGTGTGTGTTTGTGTGTGTGTGTGTGTGTGTGTGTGTCTTTGGGTTTTAAGAAAAGTAACTCAAACAGTTTTTATTTTATTCAAACTTGGGTAAGAACTTAAAGGTATTCAGTGTTTAACCTATTACTTTTTAGATGAATAAGCAAAAGATCAAGGTCACATAGCGAGACCAATGTTGACCTAGCAAAATGACGATGTAACAGTATTCGTTTAATTCATACTAAACAAATGGGAATGATTGAGGATAAGGCAAGAATGAAGTAGTTCAACTTTGAAAACAATCAGTCAAATGTAAAGGTTACAAGGCGAGGCCGAAGTTTGACATATGTGTGCTTGTTAATAGCTCAAAGGGTTTCGATCCTATTTAAGAAAACGTAGTGGAAACACTGGGGGTGAGCCACGAAGTTCTGAGAACCATAGTTAAGGACCGCTAAACAAAGTCAGCTTAAGCATTTTTTAAAAATTTCAAACATACTTTGTGGAAGAGTTGAGAATGAGGCAAGAGCTAGATTTTGAGGACAATCATTCAAAGGTCATATGCTAAGGTAACAGGGTGAGGTCAACTCGGTTTTAAACTTCTTTGAACCAAACTTGGCGGAAGGAATAAGTGTCAGGCATGAATGATGGGATTTGATTTCGAAAATAGCCAAGGACACAAGATAATGTCTAAATTCGACCAGTATGTTCATGTATGTGAACTGTTTACCAAAAACAGTTTTGCTCTGATTTGGATCAATATTGGTGGATGAATTCAGGACCACTCAAGAGGTTGATCTGTTGTTTTTTTATTCTAAGAATGTTCAGGCAAAGGTCAAAATCACAGGGAGAGTTCAAAGGTTAAGGTCACTGGGCAAAGACAACTCAAACCTCTTTAATCTGTTTTGAATGAAGGTTGGGGGAAGGATTGGTCAGGCAAGAATTAAATAACTAGACTGTGAGAGTAATTTTTGAAAGGTCAAGGTCACATGGCAAAGCCAAATATTCTAATCATTGACCACTAACTTTGTGGACACGGGTGATGCACTCAATGTTTTTATTATTATTATTTATTATTATTATTATTATTATTATTATTATTATTATTATTATTATTATCATCATTATTATTATTATTAATATTATTATTATTTAGGAGATATCCTATGTAGTGAAAGGATTCTTAATGGCTGTATTTATCTTTGCAATTCGAAATTACACTCCTATGCTGAATGATAACGTCCTGTGATAACAAGGGTATAACCAAATTAACGTCACCGTACAGAAGGCATGAACTCTTTCAGTCCCAAGATTTTCCCCTGCCAGAGAAAGCTGTTGTGTTAGCCTGAATAAAAAAAACAACAATATTTCTACAACAAATCAGAGATTATTCATTATTTACTGTAACCATTTGGCTAACTGGATTTCACTCAGTGAAATAGAATCGTGCTGTGTTGGCCAAAATACCTGTCTAATAACAAACAGGAAAAGGTGCCAAGGCACAGCAAACTCGTCACCGGCAGTTATTTTTGTGCTGACGTATAAACACAACAAGATATCTAGTCAAAGATATCACATACCAAATTTGGAGTAAATTGGGTGCAAATTGACGACTTTATGCCCATTTAAAATTTTAGGTCTAACCCACCTTACACTGACCACCCTACCGCTACCTGGGGAGGTGAACCCTTGATGTAATGAGGCATGTTATAGGACGCAAGTTTGAAAGACGCACCCTTAGGTTTTAGTTGCATTTCGATTTGACAAATTTGAAAGGAGTTATGGAAAAAAGACGATTTTTACCCTTCACCCCCTCTTTTTATTTGGGGGGGGGGGCCTATAGCCTCGGCATTGGCCTAGTTTGGCCCAAATTTTAATGAGGTGATAAGAAGGTCATAGCGCATCATCCCTGCAATTTTAGTCAAAATCGCACATGTAGTTATCGCGTAAAGTTGTTACATGGCAGACAGACAGACAGACAAACAAGCAAACTAACACGCAAGAAGTGGTATCAGGGCACAGCAAACCCGTCCCCGGCAGCCATTTTAATGCTGACTTATAAACACAACTGGATATCTAGTCAAAGATGTCATATATCATATTTGGAGTAAATCGGGTGAAAATTAACGATTTTATGCCCATTTGAAATTTTAGGCCCGACCCACCTGGCACTGACCCCCCTACCCAAAACTGGAGGGTGACCCCCCTGATGTAATGAGGCATGTTATAGGATGCGGATTTGAAAGATACACCTTTAAGTTTTGGTTTCAAGTCGATATGATGAAGTTCAAAAAAAGTTATGGGGAAAACTATTATTATTATTATTATTATTATTTTAAATTTTGGGGGCCTACAGCCGAGGCCTTGGCCCAATTTGGCCGAAAATTTAATCAGGTGATCAGAAAGTTATAGCCCATCATCCCTATAACTTTACTTAAAATCGCATCAGTAGTTTTTGCGTAAAGTTGTTAACAGACCGACAGACAGACAAACAAACAGAGTAACAGCAATACCCGTTGTCAAGCCCCGCCGGAGTTGGGACGGGTAACAAACAAACAGACACACCGAGTGAAAACAATACCCGTTAAAATCCATCTATTTATCTACATATGTAGGCTGTTTCCCCTCTTCAGGAGGGTGGCCAAGACAGGACGACACACTCACCAAAATACTTATCCACACACTCTCACATTTACTAGTATCTTAGCCCCTATGGGACAACTTCTCACCGCACCACACCGCACAAGAGTCAAAGTAGACTGAAAAATCCTGATCGGTAGGATTTCTTTCAGCGACAGAAAATCGTCCTATGTTATCTCGCTTATAATAATCAAGTACCTCCACATATGAAGAGAGTTTAGGCTTTTAACCAGATGACGTCATATTCATGTTATTCTTGCTACTACCAAACAATTGTATTCAGTTCACAAGAGGCTTATGGAACAAATGTTGTCAGTAGGAGCCGGGTGTAGCATCAATCGAACAGGGTTGTTCTCCCAAGATGGACAGAAAGCTGATGACGGGGAGAGCTGGAGCTCCCGTTTCATCAGCCCTCGGGACTAGCTTCTGACCTTTTTGCCTTTGTTTATCTTTTTCAGTGTATCAGTAACACAAAGAAAAGGGCAGCATGCTCTTTTATACAAGTCTCTAACTGCTAATGCAAAATTATGCACTTTACACATTACATTTCCTTTTCAAAATACAGGAAATATGGCATCTTAACATCCAGCCTCGAAGTTCCCGGGGCGAAGGGGGGGGGGGGAGGCCCACAGCAGCCCCACCATCGGTCTCTTCCGGGGACACCCAAGTAAGATGTATGTAACCATTGTCCGACCCACTTCTTGTTCATTTCAGCAACATTCACGGCCTTTCCACTAATTTTCTCACTGTCGAACACCACCTCTCTTCCTCCAAACCTCGACTTCTTCCTCACAGAGATTCAGCTGTATGAGACGACTGATAGCAAACCTCTCTCTGTATCCTCCTACTTTCTTCTATATGCATTTCACAGCCGACAGCGACTGGTGTGTATATGTATGCAGCAACATCTCTTCCTCTTGCGTTCCTTAACTGGAATCTTCTGAATTCTTTACTCACTGGTTTCAGCTATCCTGTCATTCTCTGACTAAACATGTCTGTATTGTGTACTTATCCCCTAATTGTACTGGCCGTGAAAAATTATTTCTTACTTTTAAGATGGAAAATATCCTATCAATTTCTCCATTCTCTGAAAAATCCTCTCAAGGTGACTTTGGTGTTCACCATCATCTGTGGTTCTCCCCTTTCACTGATCCACCTGGTAAACAACCCTACATCTTTTTTATCCTTAATGATCTAAAGCTGCTTGTACAGCATCCCACTTAATCCCTGACTGCCCTGGAGAGAGTTCCAACATACTTGACATTTTCCTTACAACTAATCCCTCTTCTTATGCTGTTAATCTTTTCTCTCTGTTGGGCTCCTCTGATCACAGCCTTATCACCTTAACTTGTCATATTGCTACAATAAGGCCTGTGAATCCTCCCAAGAGGCGGCTGCTGTGGCACTTCGGAGCCGTTGCTTGGGAGTCCCTCAGGCAGAACTTCTGTTATTTTCTCTGGAATGAGTATTGCTTCCATGGGCCTGAGCAATTTGATTGTGCATCGCACATTACGATGGTTATTCTTTCCGGCATTGAAGCATTCGTTCCTTTCTTTTATCCTGTGTCTAATACAAAAAAAAAAAAAAAAAAAAAAAATCAAACAAAACTGTTCAATCACGCTTGTTCAAATGCTGCCCACAAAAAAGAGACGACCATCAAAAGGTACAGCACCCAGCCCTTATGTCTCTGTCCGGAACCGTGCAAAGTCTGTTCTTCGTTCTGCTAATAATAATTTCATTTATACTGAATGCTCTGGACTCACCAACTAATATTTTTTCCCGTTCCCTCTAGCACCTTGGCAAAACCTTTTAAAGAAATTTACTTCATATTCCTTCCCTCGTCTTTTTCACTGTGATGGCAGTGAAGTTGTTTCTTCATATGATAAACTAGAACTCTTTGCTCAGACTTTCTCCTTCAGTTCTACCTTAGACGATTCTTGTGGTGTTCCTCCATCACTCCCCTACCCCCCCTCTGACTTCCTCCCCACTGACATTAAAATATCTTCAATTGATGTGTTTTTTGCCATCACTAGATTCAGTATTAACAAAGCACATGGGCCTCATGGCGTCCCCCCCGCAGTCCTTAAGAACTGTGCTTATGTGCTAACACCCTGCCTCGGTAAGCTCTTTTCGTATATCAACGTGTATCTTTTCTTTAAGCTGGAAGTCTGCTCTAATTCAGTCTGCCCCAAAGAAAGGTGATAATTCCCAGCCCTCTCTTGTATGTATCGCTCATATTGCTTTAACATCCTGTATCACTGAATTATATATATATATATATATATATATATATATATATATATATTCTTTTCAGTCGTTAGTATGGGTTCCGCCAGGGATACTGGCGATCTTCTGACTTGAACTCAATCTTGCATCATCTTAGAATGTCTTGGAATTTCATTCCCTCGGGATTTATGTTGGAATGATCATATTTGCTCTTGTGTATACTACAACTCCCATGTGTTGAGAGGCTCTCTACATACAGCTCTTCTCAACATGGTGGAGTCTAAGGTGTTTCGTCTCATGGACTCCCATTCTTTTACCGGCTCCCATCAACCTCTTCCTTTTCGCTACATTGTTGTATCTTTATCTCTTTTCTGTCGGTACTCCAACTTTTCCTCGAACACAGCGGCGGGCGGTAGCACCCGCCTAGCAGCAAACTCTTATCCCTTTTCCGTTCAGTTCTCTAAAGCAATAGTTAATCGTTACTTCCAGTCCTTCATGTAAGCAGTAAGTCACCTATGGAACTGTCTTCTTTTGTCTGTAGTTCCTACAGCGGACTCCAGTCTTTTAAACGCAGTGTGTCCAGGCATCTCGAAATGATCGAATCTTGAATTTGGCTCTTTGTTATCATGCTTTATATTTTCTTGGAGGGAACAATTTTGCGGGTTTTCTAGCCTTTGGTTTCTTCTTTCTTGCATTAAAAAAAAAATAAAAAATAAAAAAGGTATCCCCTTCACAACCATGCACAAGTGATCATATGGCTGAAGAAGGCAAAAAGGCCGGGCAGGATGGAGGGTAGCTAGGAGGGCAGAATGGAAGGTAGTTAGGTGGGCAATATGAACAATAATAATGTAGGTACTGTACAATAGATGTTAGCTACCTAAACAGGATGGAAGGTAGCTGCGAAGGCAGGATGGAAGATAGGTAGGCAGGATAAGCGATAATTGGGTAGGCAGAATGGAAGGTAGTTTGGTGAAAAGGATGGAAAGTAGCTAGGTAGTTTGGATGAAGGAGTGTTCGGATGGCATTCTGGAGGGTAACCAGGAATGCAGGATGGATGATAAGTAGGCAAGACGGAAGGTATGGTGGAGTGTAGTTAGGCAGGCAAGTTGGAAGGTGTAGTAGAAATGAATACATTAAGCAGGATAGGAAACGGAATTTGTAGGCAGATAAGGAAGAATGAATGAAACGTGAAAAAGGCAGGAAATATATGAGAAATGGATGGGAGGGAGGTCGTCTAGGCGAGAGGGAATGTGTTTTGGTAGAAGTAAAATAGTGGGAAGAGTAACTAAATAGGTATATGGGAGCAAAGGTGGAAATGCAGGATAGGAAGGGGAGGAACAAAGAAGGCAGCGTGGACCTTGATAGGAAAGTCGACTATGTAAGCAGAATTAAGGTTGCGTGGAGGTTCACTGTGATCCTTCCCGCATGTAACTGCATTATACACGTAAATGAATAACCTAAATGAATAATCTGTGATCCAGATAAGGATGCAACTGAGGGATGTGTTACTGAGGTTCAAAAACTGACCCATTATGTACTGAGTATCCTACATGGGGGAGATAATGGTATGAGGGGGGAAGGATTTGTGGGGGAATGGAACATTACATCGCAAAATCACTGTACCCTTGTCGTACTGATAACGTTATGAATATCACAGAGGATTATATTACTAAGGAATGTGAATGTTATTCAGAGATACACGTAAAGGCATGTCAAACAGCATAACGCCACTATTCATGACATAAAAGACAACTGCAGAAGGACCATAGCACCAATCGAGCAGGGCAGTACTCACGAGGTGCATGGAAAGCTGATGACAGGGAGTGCTGGAGCTCCCGTTTCATCAGCCCTCAGGACTAGTTCCTGACCATCCCTCTTTGCTGAACTTTTTCAGTGTCTCAGTTATACAGAGAGTAGGCCAGCATGCTCTTCAGTACAAATTTCTCTATCTACACCAAACTACATGCACAGTACACACTACACTTCCTATTCAAAATTCACTAAAATGGCATCTCATCACCAAGCCTCGGAGTCCCCAGGGGGGGGGACCATAAATGCCCCCACCATCCGCTCCTCTCCCGGTGACGACTCGAGGTGCCTGGAACCAGTGTCTGACTCTCTTCTTCTTCATTTCTGCAACATTCGCGGCCTTTCCTCTAACTTTCGCTCTGTTGAGCACCACCTCTCCTCCTCTAAACCTCACCTTCTTTTTCTAACTGAGACTCAGCTGTCTGAGGCAACTGACAGCAAACCCTTTTCTGTATCCTCCTACTTTCTCTATACTCATTTCAAAGCCAATGGTGGCTGTTGTGTATATATATGCAACGACTTATCTTGCTCTCCTGTTCCTGAACTCGATTCTTCTGAATTCTCTACACTCTGGCTTCGGCTTTCCTGTCATTCTCTGACTAAATATATCTGTGCTGTTTACTTATCCCCTAATTCTACTGACTATCAAAAATTCTTCGACTATCTTACTTCTACGATGGAACACATTCTATCCATTTCTCCTATCTCTGAAATCTCCATTCTAGGAGACTTCAATGTTCACCACCACCTTTGGCTCTCCTCTCCTTTCACTGATCCAACTGGTGAACAAGCCTACATCTTTTCTATCCTTAATGACCTAGAGCAGCTTGTACAGCTTCCTACCCATATCCCTGACCGCCTTGCAGAGAGCTCCAACATACTTGACCTCTTCCTCACAACTAATCTTTCTGCTTACTCTGTTAATCTTTTCTCTCCGTTGGGCTCCTCCGATCACAACCTTATTACCTTAACCTGTCCTAACACTCCGGTACAGCCTGTGGACCCTCCAGGGAAACGTCGTCTGTGGCATTTTGGAGCTGCGGACTGGGAGGCCGTCAGGCAGTACTTCTTTGATTTTCCCTGGAATGATTATTGCTTCCATGGCCGTGAGCCATCTGAGTGTGCCTTGCGCATTACGGAGGTTATTCTCTCGGGCATGGAAGCATACATTCCTTTATCATATCCTTTGACTAATGCAAGAAAGCCTTGGTTTAATCAAGCTTGTTCTAATGCTGTCCGCAACAAGGAGAGGGCATACAAAAGGTACCGGAGCCAACCCACCCCTGAATCACATCATCTTTACGTTTCTGCCCGGAATCGTGCTAAGTCTGTTCTTCGCTCTACTAAAAATAATTTCATCCATACTAAATGCTCTCAACTCTCCAACTCGAATTCTTCCCGCTCCTTCTGGCACCTTGCCAAAAATCTTTCTAACAACTTTACCTCACCATCCTTCCCTCCTCTTTTCTACTCTGATGGTTCTGTAACTACTTCTTCTACTGATAAAGCAGATATCTTCGCACAGATTTTCTCCTCCAATTCCACCTTAGACGATTCCGTTGCTGTTCCTCCATCACTTCCCCCCTCTGACTTCTTCATGGCTGACATTAAAATTTTTTCAACTGATGTATTTTCTGCCATCACTGGCCTCAGTACTAACAAGGCATATGGGCCTGATGGGGTCCCTCCTGTTGTTCTCAAGAACTGTGCTTCTGTGCTTACTCCCTGCCTAGGCAAACTCTTTCGCCTTTGTCTGTCAACTTGTACCTTTCCTTCTTGCTGGAAGTTTGCTCTTATTCAGCCAGTCCCAAAGAAGGGTGACCACTCCCAACCCTCCAACTATCGTCCAATTGCTTTAACGTCCTGTATTTCAAAAGTTTTCGAGTCAATTCTTAATAGAAAAATTTTAAGGCATCTTTCCTATCACAACCTTCTTTCCGATCGTCAGTACGGGTTCCGTCAGGGACGCTCCACTGGCGATCTTCTCACCTACCTTTCAGACTCCTGGTCATCCACCTTTCGGGACTTTGGCGAAAGCTTTGCAATTGCACTTGACATCTCAAAGGCTTTCGATCGAGTCTGGCATAAATCTTTAATTTCCAAACTGCCCTCCTACGGTTTCTACCCTTGTAACTGTGACTTCATCGCTAGCTTCCTTTCTGGTCGTTCTATAGCCGCTGTTGTAGACGGCCATCGTTCTTCTCCTAGATCTATCAACAGTGGTGTTCCTCAGGGCTCTGTCCTATCACCAACTCTCTTCCTTTTATTCATCAATGATCTTCTAAGCTGTACATCTAACCCTATCCACTCATACGCTGATGACTCCACCCTTCACCTTTCCATTCGGTTCTCGCAACGCCCATCTCAACAGTTACTTCAACAAACAAGGGATGAGGCTATGGCACACCTATTGTCTGACTTAGCTCGTATCTCTAACTGGGGTAAAAATAATATGGTTGTTTTTAATGCATCTAAGACTCAGTTCTTACACCTATCAACCCGACAAAATCTTCCACAGGTATAACCACTAATGTTTAATAATATTCAGTTTAATCCTGCACCATCCTTGAACATGCTTGGGGTTTCATTTACTGGGGACTTATCTTGGAAAGATCATATTAAATCTCTTGTAAAAGCTGCTTCCAAGAGATTAGGTGTGCTAAGCTGACTACGCTCTTTCTTTACCCCTGCACAATTGTTGACTCTATACAGGGGCTTTATCCGCCCCTGTATAGAGTACAACTCTCATGTGTGGGGAGGCTCCCCACATACAGCTCTTGTCAAAAGGTTGGAGTCAAAGGTTTTTCGTCTCATTAACTCTCCTCCTCTTACTGACTCCCTTCAACCTCTGTCTCTTCGCCGCACTGTTGCATCTTTATCTCTTTTCTATCGCTACTTTAATGGTCACTGCTCCTCTGAACCGTCTGCTTGCATTCCTCCACCTCTACGACGGGCGCGTAGCACCCATCTGGCAGGAAACTCTCATCCCTTTTCTGTCCAGCTCTCTAATTCAAGAGTTGACCGTTACTCCCAGTCTTTCCTTTATGCAACAGGTCAACTCTAGAACTGTCTCCCTCTGTCTGTATTTCCTGCTGCCTATGATCTCCAGTCTTTCAAACGCAGTGTGTCCAGGCATCTCAAAATGATCGGATCTTGAATTTGTCTCTCTATTGTATTTTGTTTTTCTCATGGAGGGAACTGTTACTGCGGGCTCATGGCCTTTGGTTCCTTCTTCCTCGCATTAAAAAAATAAAATAAAAAATAAAACACTACGAATATTAAGGCTGGTGCCACTAATTTCAGGGATATTTGCCTACTGTATATACATGAGTCTGCAACGAGAGCATAACTTTCTAAGCAAAATAAATAAATAAATATAAATATATTAATAAACCAATAAATACAAATAAATAGATAAATAAAAAGAAAAAAAATAATATAGTGAGTAGAAAGAGTGGTATACTAAGCAGATAAGCATGCACAGTTTATAATTACATCTGCTTAATGTTGAAATGAGTGATCATGCAGTTTTCAAAACCTAGGTAATGCAACAGACGTAGTGGGTATGTATATTTCATTAAATCGTAACCTGGAGACTTTCTGTAGAAAGAATGTGGGCCAGGGGAAAATACTGCACTCTTCTTGCCCTTCCTGCGAAAACAAATCATCGTTACAACAAGGAGCTGGCTGCAGATTTAGGGGTGCATCTCGTGACTGACAACTGGTGTGTTTCCATGGGCAAGGGAGACTTTCAAGGAGGTCCTCCTTGCCACTGTGCTGTATTTTGCTTGTTGGACCTTGAACACATCACTGTGATAGGACTTTTTTTTCATCAGTCTGTTAACAGGTGGTTAATGATAACTGAAAAAGAACTAATAATATAATAAGGTTAAGTAAGGCTACACTTTACCCACTGGACTGGAAAAGTCTTCCCGATGGCATATACAATCATCTGATACTGTTAACCTATTCAATCTGATGACGTATTATTTATTACTTTGTTCTTGCGAAGTTCGGGACTTTGAGGCATGGTTCTGGGGAGTGAAGTCGTGTTTCTCCTCTGGCTATAGGGTTGTCCCACCGGCATTAGATTTTGTTCGCCACTATAGCGTTTTTTCACAGTCAGGTTAGCTAGTACTTATTTTCCTCCCTTCCTTGTTTAGAGATACAATAGGTATTTGTATCTACTCCTGATATTACCTTTGCTTACTCACCCACAGAGGGGTCCCTCCCACTGATCGCTCTGAAGCGTGAATAGGCACGGTCGGGCCTCCTGGAGTTGTTTGAGAGGGCAACCTCGGACTTAATTGTTTTGCCCCGGGTTATTTGTCCTTTGCTTGTTTTATCTCCCTCCCACTTCCCCTGTTAGGTGGAAGTGGTTACTATGGTGGACGCTCCTACCGCCTCTCCCCCCTTAAAGGGGGGAGGTGGTCCTGACGAACCCAAGACGGCCATACAGACTGACCACCCTCAGATTGACCGACCCCCGACTCGTACACCTCTCGACATCCCTGGACATAATGCGTCATTTGATATCCTTCATGCTCATGGTTCTACTCCCTTGAGCAGTCTCAATCCCTTTATTATCAAGAAGGTCATTGATGGCTGGGCAGAGGAAGTGGAACAGGCAAAAAAACTTGTGAATGGAGACCTCCTTGTAAAGACTTTCAATTCCACTCAGGTCCATGACTTGTTAAAACTGAGCAAGTTTGATTGTCATGATGTCGAGTCGAATATCCCGGTTTCCATGGATTCCTGCAAGGGAGTTATCACTTGCAGGGATCTCATGGTCATGGAAGAGGACGATATCATAAATGAAACTGAGCAAGTTTGATTGTCATGATGTCGAGTCGAATATCCCGGTTTCCATGGATTCCTGCAAGGGAGTTATCACTTGCAGGGATCTCATGGTCATGGAAGAGGACGATATCATAAATGAACTTGCTATGCAAGATGTCACTGATGCAAGATTTATCACCAGATTCACAGAAGGTGTAAGGAAGAAGATTGCAACAATTGTACTGACTTTTGCCAAGGTTGCACTCTCTTCACGGGTCACAGTCGGTTACAAAATTCCTAATGTAAGACCGTATATCCATAACCCTCTTAGATATCTGAATTGTCAACTCTATGTGCATAGAGATAAGACTTGCCGGGCTTCACAACCAGTGTGTGGCAAATGTGCAACACAGGGTCACGATACTGAATACTGCACATAAGAGACTGTTGCTTTCATTGCAAAGGTGCTCACTCCACTTCCTCTTGGGATTGTCTCAGGTGAAAGAAGGAGAAAGAGGCCTGTGCAGTGAAAATGACTGAGGGCATATACTACAAAACTAGGAAAAAGGTGAAGGAGTTGCATGCAACTACCACACTGAATAGGTCCTATGCTTCAGCGGGAATGTCCCGTTCCGTGATGAGCTCTGTTGAAACACAGACTGACACTGAACTGGTTCCTTTTGCCACGCACTCTACCTCTCTATCTCAGCCTCCTGTCCGATCCAGCTCTTAAACTGACATCCCTACTGCAACTTCTTACTCTCAGGCTGCTGCTGCCTCTCAGTCAGTCAAACCTAAACCAAAGTCCAACAACTCAGGTAAGAGTAATATGACCACCCTCAAGAAACAGTCACATCCCCATGTTGTTCCCACTCCTGGTCCAGCAAGGGACAGAAGGGTAAGCTCTTCCTTGGCGGGTTCTGGGAGCCTCATTATTGATGATAAAATGGAGGTTTCCATAAGCATGCACCAGAACAGGTTCCCCTGTAGTCGCTCGTTTGTTGGTGGGCGGCATAAAAAAACTAAGAACACTGGCCACCCTCGTATATCTTAAACCGCAGCATTAACTGTGTTGCAGTGGAGTTGTAGGACTCTTGGGAATAAACTACATAATATAGCAATCTTGCTTTCTATACACAGGCCAGACGTTATTTGTTTACAGGAGACGCACTTGGTGGGTCACCTTGATCCCTCCACAGTTCAAATGCTACAACTCATATAGTAGATATGATGGTCACAGAGTTGCCATATACACAAGCAAATCACACCCAAAAACTGAAGTGATTCTAAATTCTATTCTGGAAGCTGTTGCATGCAGAGTAAAATTTAATCAAACATATCTGTCTGATTGCTCTCTGTACTGTCCACCACATGGTACCATTAATAGTGATGCTATGAATTCACTAACTGAACATTTGCCTGGGAATAAGTTAGTGTTGGGTGACTTTAATGCCCCATCATTATCAATGGGGGAGCTTGAGGGTTGTTGCTCGTAGGGAGCAAGTAGTTGACCTAATACTAGTCCAACCTCTGTCTCTGAACAATGGTAGAGCAACTCGTGTAGATGATCGTACTGGTAACTTTTCGGTTATTGACTTATCTCTGGCCTCCCATGGTATACATCAAGATTTCTCGTGGGACCCTTATGACGATTCCTTGGGAAGTGATCATTTACCCACCTGTCTTTCTTATACACACAACATTGTTTCGGACCCTCCATATCCAAAAATTTAATAATAAGAGAGCATAAAGGCTCCTTCTCAAGGATCGCCAATTTAGATATATCTGGGGAGACCATAAATGTTAAGTCTTGGGAACAGCAGCCTCAGCTGCTATTCCCAAGACTTCTACAGTTCATGCAAAGCATAGAGCACACTGGGAGACGCTGGATTGCCGACAAGCATTAAGGAAACGCAACAGGAGATACAGGTTTTTTGATAACCAGCCTACAGAGGAAAATTTCATTGCATACAAACAGGCATGGGCTGAGGCAAGGAGAATTATTCGAAACGCTAAATGTGACTCCTGGCGATCTTGTGTGTCCATGGTGAATCAATCTACCCCATCTTGTAAAGTCTGGTTAACTATTATAATATTAAATAATAAGTGCCCTTACATCCCTGTTACCACCCTGCAGGTGAATAATACCACATATGATGATCCCGTGGATGTTGCCAACATCCTTGCCAAGAGTTTTTTCCCATGTAAGTAGCTCAGTCAATTATGACCCGCATTTTCAACATCATAAACACACGGCTGAGCTACAGATGTTAGACTTTGCCACAGAAGACTTAGACTCCTCGTACAATCGAGAGTGTATGCTAGATGAACTGCTCCTTGTCCTTAAATCCTGTAAAGACACTAGCCCTGGACCAGACACCATCACATACGATATGATCCAGCATCTTAATCAGGACAACCTTTTTGATAACCTGATTAAGATGTTAGCATTGTATGATGAACTTTGGGCATCTTGAACGTTCCCAAACTCACGGCACTTTGCGCATGTCATACTGATACCCTAAGAAGCTGGTCATCTTATGAATCCCACCTCATTTTGTCCTATTGTGTTGACTTCTTGTGTATGTAAGGTCATGGAACGAATAGTTAACAATAGGCTTCTTTTTGTTTTTGAGTCGAAGAATTTGTAAAATGATTAACAACGTGGCTTCTGTAAATACAGTTCACCAGACCATTTAACGAATTTAGAGCATTGTATTGCAGTGGCATTTGCAAATAAAGAATTCATGATAGGGGTGTTCTTGGACATTGATAAAGCCTATGACACGACATGGCGACACGGTATACATATGACGCTCCATGCTTATGGTTTAAGAGGTAATTTGCCTACTTTTTTTTCCAGATTTTTATGGGACAGAACTTTGTCAAATTTCCCCGTAATGTAAAGTCAGATATATTCATCCAAGAAAACGGGGTGCCTCAGGGAAGTGTTTTAGCCCCACTTTATTTGGTAATATGATCAATGATAGTCTGCAATCAGCTCCCATCGCAAGGAATCTTAAATACTCACTGTATGCTGATGATTGTGCAATATGGCACTTTTCCCGTAATGCACAATTTTCGGCTGGGAGGATTCAAGCAGCCCTTGACTTCGTCCACCAATGGGCTTTGAAGTGGGGATTTAAGTTTTCCATTCCTAAGTGTGCCACTGTAGTTTTTACGACTCGTAACGTACCTAATTTGTGCTTATCTTTCGATAATCAGGAGGTACCTTTTCAAAATTCTGTAAAGTTTTTGGGCCTACATTTTGATCACAGACTGAATTTTAAAATTCACGTTAACAATTTGTTTGCTCATTGCGATAAACCATTAACCCGTGGATTGCGCAATTACCTCTTTTTTTTCTTTTCCCACCCCATAGTGTGCAATTAATGATTTTTTTTTTTTTTTAGTTTTTGTTTATTATAAACTTGAAGATAAACATCCAGGTTATCACCTGGTGAAAAAGAAAAAAAAATCTCTTTCCCTGTAATTGCATAAGGCCATGTGTAAGTTTGTGTAGGGGAGTAGTGAAAAAAAAAAAAAAAAAACTTTTATCATAAACCTGATGATAAACATCCAGGGCATCATCTGCTGAAAAGAAAAAAACCTCTCTCTCTCCATCTTTGCGTACCACCATGCGTAAGTTTGCAGAGGAGTGGAGTAGTTAACGGTGATGCACCACCAGCACAGCCTAAACTGTGGCTTGCAACACAATGCTACCCAATCTGAGCTGTGGCTTGCAATCCACGGGTTAAATGTCCTCAAGTACCTAGCGGGTACTACATGGGGTGGCGACAGAAAATCTTTATTAATGGTGTTTAAGTCCCTTATTCGATCCAAGCTAGACTGCGGTGCACAGGTGTATGGTTCGGCATCCGATGCCACACTGAAGAGGGTACATGTGTTACAGAATAAATGTTTGTGAACGTGTCTTGGAGCCATCCGGTGTACATGTGTAGCTCGAATGGAATTGGAGGCGAATGTGCCTTCCCTCCATATTTGCCGTGACCACCTGGCCCTGTCCTACAGTGCACAGACAATTAGAAAAAGTAATCTCAACAACGTGGTCTGTACCCCCCTGCTTCAGTACCACCATCTTATGTGGGAGGTTCATCGGCCACTTGCCTTTCACCTCCACTTACTGACTCAGGAGCTGGGTGTGGACCTCAGTGACTGTGACAAGTTGGTGATTAAAAATATAGCACCTCGGGAGCCACCTGGCTTTACTGTTGATGTGTCGTGGCTCCCAGTACCAAAGACCAGTGCTTGAGCCAAAGGTCCACCACTTGCTTCGTAACATCATCGTTTGTCACTTGGGGTCCCACCAATTGTACACCAATGGCTCCAAGTCGAGTGAATGTGTGGATGCTAGTGTATGGTCGATTGAATGTTCCCTCAGGTATCGGTTGCCGACTCATAAATCTGTGTTTACCTTCAAACATTTTGCTATAGACAAAGCCATAGACTATGCTCTAAATTCTAGGCATGACACGTTTGTCATATTTTCAAATTCGAAATAAGCCTTTCCGGTGACTGCATCCTGCACTACAGACTTGTACGAGGTCCAGGGCCGCATTGTTCATTGCATTCATGCAACAAGTAGTTCAGGCTGATCTGGGTGCCTGGTCATTGTCGTATCTACGGCAATGAGCAGGCTGACTTACTTGCAAAGTCGGCTGTGGAGCTCAAGGAGACTTGGGACGTTCCTCGTGATGTACGGTCGAGTCTCTCTCTCGGAAAGAAGTCAATAAATCTTCTATGGCAAGGTCAGTGGACCAGACTAAATATTCCAACACGCAAGGCGTACCTGGTTGATTGGGATACTAAGGAGACTTGGGACGTTCCTCTTGATCTACGGTCGAATCTTTCTCTCAGAAAGAAATCAGTAAACCTTCTGTGGCAAGGTCAGTGGACCAGACTACATATTCCAACACGCAAGGCGTACCTGGGCAACTGGGATACTACGAACCTTGCCAGTCGCCTTGAAGAAAAGTGTTGGCGCGTTTACAGCTTTGCCACCATAATAACTCACATGAAACCATATATTGAAAGATGTTTTCCACCGCACTGTGACATCTGTTTTACGGTGTTATCTCTCAGTCATATCATCCTGCGCTGTCAGCGATTTTTTCATGAACGAACTTCACATAAATTACTGCAGCATAGCAGATGTCCCTTTCACCATTTCCACCATCCTGGGTGGTGGGGATATGGTTATGACCGATAAAATTGTTGACTTTCTTGAGAGAGAGACCAGGTTGATCAGTGATGTGACTTTTTTACTGTATGGTTATGGTTTTTATCGACTGTAAATATATACATATTATACCGTTAATTAGGGTCGACAGTTTACGTATTTGAAATAGTTCCTGCTTCCGACTGATCTATCTGTAATACTGATGTCCCCTACATTAAACCCTGTTCTTCGCGTGACAGTCACCAGTCTTAGAATAGCAGAATCATTGTTAATACGTGAGTTAAAGCCTTCACTGAATACCTATGATTCTTTCATTTAATTATTTACCCACTGACTCATTGTGATTCGATTCAGCCGTCTCATACAGCTCAGCCAAATTTACTTCTCCATAGACTTTAGCCTGCTGATCAGTTGCTTTGTGTAGATGCCTCAGTGTAGACGTGTGTGGGTTTGATCTTTAGTAATTTTGTGAATTATTATTTTTTTTTTTTTGCTACTTCATTTCTTAATTTACTCTGTATATATTTTATTGGTTTTATTAATTTGTGAATGAGGTTATCTGTTACAACTTCATTTTTTAATTCATTTTGTGTATATTTTAGTTTTGTCTGATGATGGGGTTGGATTACCTCGAAACGTCACTACTGAAATAAATCGTGAACATGGCCCCAGTCCATCGTCATCTTGTCCTGATCTCCAATTATATCTATCTATCTATCTATATATAATTCTCTCCTCTCTCTCTCTCTCTCTCTCTCTCTCTCTCTATATATATATATATATATATATATGTATGTCGGTGTATAAACATATATATATTTGCCTTATTGACCAGGGGCTTTGGCCCCAATGGTCGATAGGCACTGATTTAAAAAAAAAAAAAAGCGACGGTCAGATTCATTTCCTTTACTTTAGAAAAGAAACACTTAGTTAAGAGGTTAACGAAGATTATATCTAACCCTACCAGCTCTCATACTCTACCCTGATAAAACTTCATAAAATATACGTCAGTGTTTGAAGCGATTAAGAAAAACGATGGACATCACTGGATGGAGGAAATTGGTCCACTTTTATGTACATTAAAGTCTGGCTTATGATGTGATCATATATATATATATCATCATCATCAGCCGTTGAGGTCCACTGCAGGACCGGCCTATTCCTACCGAAGCAGAGACGATACAAACCAATGTATCTCACCCAGTGGCTTAGGCTGTCTGGTAGAGACTATGTAGGGTGAGAAGTGCTTGTAAGTGTAATTGTAGTGGCTTTGGATGTGTAGTCTGTGAACCAAGTTTAATCGGCCCGCCTTAAGACGACTGGAAGCAAGCATACTAGTATCCGACACTGGTTCAACCACAGCACCCCTTATGTCCGCCAAAGTAGCAAGTGGCTCGGTGAACGATTCCCAAAGTTTTTACAGCTCTGGCGGGAGGCGAACCCTCGTCCATCAGCGTGCGAAACGCACACTCTACCACTGTACCACAGAGGGTCCATATATATATATATATATATATATATATATGTGTGTGTGTGTGTGTGTGTGTGTGTGTGTGTGTGTGTGTGTAAATACCACACATAAAAACATTTACTTGCTTGATGTCAGCATAGAGAAGTAAGCTGAGGCTTAAAGTGAGTTTCCTAAACTGAAAACAATACGAGCCTAGGAATCCACTCAGACATTCCTTAGTAGTATCTGATGTTTCACATCCAGCTTCTTGTTTTTTGTCCTATGTAACAACTAACAAACAGACATAGTAACTAAGAGTCTGTCCAAAGAAATCTTGCTCTGTCAGGGTATTGTACCCAGGGTTTCTTGGTTGCTGACGGAGCACACAATGGACTGCATGCCTAAATAAAGCTTCACCCAAAGATCACGCCGTCGACCTCGGAATTTGACTCACCTATTGATTACCGGCCAATAATTTTGCCAACTGCTCCACTGAATGAGAGGGGATGGTGGTGGTATAACTGAATGTACAAACGGGCCGCAACCTACAGGTATGGGGTTCAATTCCTGAGCCGACCACTAAGACCTTTGGCATAGTCGCTTTACCCTATTCTGTCCACACCTAGAGCTCATATAGAGGTGGTTGCAAGCACTGCCTGAAAGTCATAGTATGGGCAACTGTAGGGTACTGTCCATGGCACTTAAAAGTAAGGTTGATAATAATAATAATAATAATAAAAAATCTGCTTACAGTCTTCACTGGATGATGGCTGGGCAAAGCAGTACCTGGAGTATAAGAGAGAGAGAGTGATATACACCTTCTCGTCGTTCTTGTTGCACTGATCATTGCCTCTCACACTCCTCTCCTTATGTACCCTGCCCGCTGTACCTCAGCCAACTAAATTTTTTTATATATAGGGTATACTGTTGCTGTTAAATTATGCTGAGTTTCACCACAAAGTGTTACCATTTCCAAGTGCGCGATAAAATCAGGATCATATTATAGCGTTGGCAACGAGGAGTTTAGCTGTGGTGTATAAAATCGTTTGACGTTAGCCAGGGTAAATTCTCGTATGTAAGTCGTAAGCCGCAGTGTAGGAGTGATGCATGGTTTTCAAGATCAAATATAAATATGAAAAGTTTTCAGGAAGAAAAATGCGAGTCATAGATTATTCTACGTGAAGAGTGTTTCTAATCCAGTATTATGATGAGTCTTCTGAACATTTCAGTACATAGACGTTCAGCTGAAGGTGATAAAGATCATCAGACCGGAAAGAAAATCATCGAGTTAAAGAGGAAAACATTATAACTTTCAAAGCAAGTAAATTTTATATAACAGAAAATTTAGCCAACTATTATTGGAAAATTGGGCGATTCTGCGACATCAGTAAAATTGAAAGCTATTGAAATTTTGTCTTAGAAATGCCTGCGTGTTGGCTTGAGGGAACAGATAGACAAAGGCAAAAAGTCGTACAAAATGTGGTGCAAAGAATGATTTGGGATTAAAAGTAAGGATTCTACGGTAGTTCAGTTTTCTGAAGAGAGAGAGAGAGAGAGAGAGAGAGAGAGAGAGAGAGAGAGACTGGCTAGGAGACTAGGCGAACGGGGTGGTTCGAAAGAGAAGGATTGAGAGAGTATGAGAGGGTAGTGTGTTGAAGGAAGCCGAGTCCTTACAAATGCCTTGTCTATATATATATATATATATATATATATATATATATATATATATACACACACACACATAAAGGTTACCCCTTATAAAACTCGACGTAAGACAACATAAAAGTAGATAAGGATTGTGAACTCTTTTCATGGCTGTTTAGAACGAGAACGTTATACAGTATACTCTTATTTGTACTTCATGAAAAAGAATAAAATATATATACATATCAAAAAAGGGGCATCGTCATACCAAATGGATTAATGTAGACATATTACAGCGTCATTATATGCATGTAATATCAAAGAGATGTGGGGGAAGAAGAATAAGATTAGTGATAAAGACTTTTATTTAGCAAAGAACTTCAGCCGTGGTGTCACTGGATGTCACACTCATGGGGATAGGGCGATTCAACATGAGTCCCTTCTGTAGACGGGTACCATTTTATTACTGATCTCGGGCATTACATTACGGTAGAGAATATTATCAGCGTGTGAAATGGAGAAAGAAAATACAGATAATATTAATCCCTTAATTATCGATGCGATATTGTTTTAGTATACGTTTGTGTTATTAGATCATTTAAATTTTATTATGAATAAACTGTTTTACTGAAGAGGTTAGTGAAGGTGATATTTAAACCTTCCAGCTAAAACAGTTTCTCCAAAATGGAAACACAGGGGGCGCTTTCAAAGTGCTGAGTCATTCCAAACTCGGTCCTACACTATGGTGGTACCATTCTTAAGTGGCGGTTTGGGTGGGGCACCAACCTCTGTACAGTGTTGCCACGTGTTCCATATCCGCTCTGTGAACGGCTCTGATATATATATGTAATAGGCATCACAATAAGATAAACACATAAGAATAAAATGCTAACGTGTGTATTATAATATATGAAAGAACAGTAAACTTATTATTCATAAAATATTTATGTCAATACAGAAACGTGGCATAATTATTTTACAGTGTTGCTTAAAAAAAAAGTAGTCACTTTTATTGGCTGTTACCGTATTTCTGGAGTTGGCAATAATGTCACAATTATGATTATAAGATAATGTGCAGGTATATAAGAAAAAATATGCCAATTTCTTAGTAAAAAAAAATATATACATTAAAACCCTCGTGAGCGGCAACACTCACACACACCCAGCCCGACCCGAGGTATAGAGGAATAGGCCTGTCCTCTTAAAAAAAAATAACGTGTCAAGATTTTTACCTCCTGGGTGGTGGGGAAATAAAGTCAAATTTACAATATGTACATTATAACGTAAAAGAAAATAACCAAAATGTATCTTGAAATACCACAGACGAGAGAGAGAGAGAGAGAGAGAGAGGGGGGAGGGGGAAGGCAGACGAGGGGCAGTGTTGAGTGCAGCTTAGTGAGAGATGAAGGAAGGGAGGGAAGGAAGGAGGGAGAGAGTGATTGAATGAAAACAAATCATGGCGCCACAACAACGAGGTCATCTGGCGCCGTATGTAAAACAATAATATTTTTAAACATAATTAGATATAATAAAAACAAAATAAAGAAATGAAAGCACAAGTTTATAAGTCACTCATAAAAGAAACAAAATTCCCAAGGGTGAAGCACATCTCCCCCAGGAGAGAGAGAGAGAGAGAGAGAGAGAGAGAGTGCATTGTCATGCTGAGGGAAAGATGAAGGGAGGGAAGGAAGGAGGGCGAGAATGATTCAATGAAAACAAATCAAGGCGCCGTAACACCAAGGTCGTCTGGCGCCATATGTAAAACAATAATATAATAAAAAACAAAATAAAGAAATGAAAGCACAAGTTTATAAGACATAAAAGAAACAAAATTCCCTAGGGTGATGCACATAGAGGTAGGAGTAGGTAGAGGGGGCACATATACACCCAGGAGAGAGAGAGAGAGAGAGAGAGAGAGAGAGAGGGGCATCGCGAGTATGGAAAACGTGGCACCACTGTACAGAGGTTGGTGCCCCACCCAAACCGCCACTTTAGAATGGTACGACCATAGTCTTCTGCTGGTTGCCATGCTTTTAATAGCCGTGGATTATTTATACCCCAGTGTCTAACTGTGAGATAGTGTAATGGCATATGCCACTGAAATGACTAAAATAATACTCAGAAAAATCATAACCAATAAGAGTGATCTCCTTTATTATCATAATTTTAGAATTTATTTGGTAGGGGGGGACGCTCATCATCCACCCACTTGGTGTAGTGGTACCCTGTTTTTAGGGTACCTCTACATCAAGTGGCAAGCCAAATGATTTCCTGTAAACCAGGAAATCATTTACAACGCTAGGTGGTAACTTTATAACCAACCGACACGTGTTCCCTACGTGACAGCAAGTGGGTTGGCAGAGGGTTAGTGCCCCTCCTAGGAAAGCAACTAACTAAAAATACGAACAAGAAGCCTCAGACCAGGACTGACCATAAGATGACGACTAAGGACCGAACAAAGGACGTGATACGGATGGCGACGTGGAATGTAAAGGGTGCAAATGATGAGGTGAAAGAGAGAGAGATTGTCCAGGTGCTTGAAAGTGCGAAAATGGATGTACGTGGATTAACTGAAACTAAATGGGGAGGTGAGAGTGTGAGAGAATGAGAGTAAGGATGGGGTATTTGTGCAGGAGTAGGTGAGAATGAGAGGGCAAAAGAAGGAGTGTGTATTATTGTGAGTAACAGATGGATGGAGAATATAAGAGAGTATGGATCAGTTGATTCAAGGATTGTGTGGGGAAGACTGAAAGTAGGACTACAAATGTGGGCGATTGTTTGCGTGTATGCACCAATGCAAGATCGTGCAAGCAGAGTGAGAGAAGAGCTCTGGACAAATGTGGAAGTGTGCATGGAAAAGTTTGAAAGGAATGAGAAAGTGTTTTTGATTGGTGATACGAATGATATAGTAGGGAATGTGAAGGCGGATGGAGTAGTTGCTGAGAGGGGTGTGTCTTCTGCAGTAGATGAGAATGGTAGTGCTTTAGTGGACATTTGTGCCGGGAGGGGGTTGATGATAGCCAATACCCTCATCAGGCACAAAACGATCCACAGGTATACATGGCGAGTGATGAGAAGGGTGGATGGTGAACTGAATGAAAAGAAGGCAATGATTGATTATGTGTGTGTGGATGAAAGGATGCGAAGATGTGTAATGGATGCAAGGGCGTATAGAGGCTGGGGGAGTGGACTTTCTGACAGAATTGAGGTCCAAGTAAAATGGAGAAATAGAAGAAGGGAAGGACGGGAGGAAGGAGTATATGCAAGGAGAGTGGAAAGGTTACAAGAGGATGAGAAAAAGGCAGACTATGAGAGAGAAGTGGAGGAACGATTGGGTAAATATAAATTGGAGCAGATGGGGGACGTGGAAGGTGTGTGCAAGATATTCACAAAAGAAATATGTGAAGCATGTGAGGTGGTGTGTGGGGTGAAGAGAAGACAAAAGGGGGGTGCAAGGAACTGCATGGTGGAATGAAGAGGTGAGACAGGCTGTGACACAAAAGAAATAAGCATGTAACGAACGAACGAGAAATTGGGGCGTGGAACAAGCTGAGAGATGGAAGAGGGAGTTATATGTAGAAAGGAAGAGAGAGGTGAAAGATTAGTAAGAGGGAGTAAGACGAGAGTGGATGAGGAATTTGGAAGGAATTTGAGTGTCATGTGGAGGGAATGTAAGAAAATGTTCTGGAAAGAGGTAAAGAGAGTCAGATAGGGTGGCAATGAAGTTAGTAGGGGAGTGAAAGATAAAAATGGTAGATTTTTTTTTTTATGTGAGGAAGAAGGAAACAATAC
This sequence comes from Coenobita brevimanus, assembly GCF_032717465.1. Classification (NCBI taxonomy): domain Eukaryota; kingdom Metazoa; phylum Arthropoda; class Malacostraca; order Decapoda; family Coenobitidae; genus Coenobita; species Coenobita brevimanus. The sequence goes on along the minus strand of NC_137060.1, from coordinate 12,911,071 downwards.
AAAAGAGATCCAAAGTCAAGATCTATTCATTTCGAGATGCCTGGACACACTGCATTTGAAAGACTGGAGAAAACAGGATGAGGAATTTGGAAGGAATTTGAGTGTCAAGTGGAGGGAATGTAAGAAAATGTTCTGGAAAGAGGTAAAGAGAGTCAGATAGGGTGGCTATGAAGTTAGTAGGGGAGTGAAAGATAAAAATGGTAGATTTTTTTTTATGTGAGGAAGAAGGAAACAATACAAAAGAGATCCAAAGTCAAGATCTATTCATTTCGAGATGCCTGGACACACTGCATTTGAAAGACTGGAGAAAACAGGAAGTAGGAAATACAGACAGAGGGAGACAGTTCCAGAGTTGACTTGTTGCATAAATGAAGGACTTGAGCAGCAAAAGGATGAGAGTTTGTTGCTGGACGGGTGCTACGCACCGGTTGTAGAGGTAAAGGGATGCAAGCAGACAGTTCAGAGGAACAGTGACCATTGAAGTAGCGATAGAAATGAGATGAAGAGGCAACAGTGCGGTGAAGAGACAAAGTTGAAGGGAGCCAGTATGAGGAGGAGAGTTGATGAGATGAATAGCCATTGACTCCACCCTATTGAGAAGAGCTGTATGTGGGGAGCCTCCCCACACATGAGAGTTGTACTCTAAACAAGGGCGAATAAAACCCGTGTATAAAGTCAACAACTGTGCAGGAGTAAAGAAGGCACAGAGTTGGCTTAGCACACCCAATCACTTGGAAGCAGATTTTACAAGAGATGCAATATGATCTTTCCAAGATAAATCCCATGTGAATGAAACCCTAAGCATGTTGAAGGATGATGCAGGATTGAGCTGGATATTATTAAACATTAATGGGTACTCCTGTGAAAAACTGAGTCTTTGATGCATTAAAAACAACAAGATTATTTTTATCACAGTCAGAGATACGAGCCAAGTCAGACATTAGGTGTGCCATAGCCTCATCCCTTGTGTGTTGAAGTAACTGTTGAGATGGACGTTGCGAGAACCGAATGGAAAGGAAGTGGAATCATCAGCGTACGAGTGGATGACGTTAGATGTACAGCTTAGAAGATCAATGATGAATGAAAGGAAGATATTTGGTGATAGGACAGAGCCCTGAGGAACACCACTGTTCATAGATCTAGGAGAAGAACGATGACCATCTACAACAGCAGCTAGTTGAGAAGGTATAAAAAGTGAGCAGATGGAGAGAAGACTTCAATGAATTGTTGAATATAGAGGATGAAAGTAATGCGAGTATAAGTGGCTGGGGAATGGCTGGGAGAAGGAGGGAGGTGAGAAGACAGGAAGAAATCAGTAGGATGGGGTTGTAGAAGCAATTAAGAAAGTCAAAATGGGGAAAGCCCAAGGAATTGATGGAGTGTGTGGTGAAATGCTGAAGCATGGGGGAGAGATAGTAGTAGAATGGATGTGGAAGATGTGCAGATTGGCCTGGGAGGAAGGTAGAGTCCCGGATGATTGGAAGTCGGGTGTACTTATTCCCTTGCACAAAGGGAAGGGGGGAAAAGAAGTGTGTGGTAATCATAGGGGCATTTGTCTTCTTAGTGTAATAGGAAAAGTATACGGGAGGATACTTATTGACAGGGAAATAACAGAGGAATTAGTTGGAGAAGGACAGGGAGGCTTTAGGAAGGGAAGAGGTTGTGTAGATCAGACATTCATTCTTAGATCTTTAGTGGAAAAGTTTCTAGGGAAGGGAAAGAAGTTGTATGCGGCCTTCATGGATTTGGAGAAAGCATATGACAGGGTGGATAGACATGGATTGTGGAAAGTATTAAGAATATATGGATAGATGGGAAGTTGCTGAATGCTGTGAAGAGTATGCATGAGGGTGCTAAGGCTGCAGTGCGGGTGGATAGTGAACCGAGTGAGTTTTTCTATTTGAATTTGGGTTGAAACAGGAATGTGTCATGTCTCCATGGTTGTTCAATCTGTATATGGATGGGGTTATAAAAGATATACAAGGTAGGGCAGTGGATGTTGGAGTGGCCTTAATGAGAGAGGGCAATGTTTGGAAACTCCCTGCACTGTTGTTTGCAGATGATACTGTGTTGTTAAGTGAAGACAAAGGGGAACTGCAAGGCTTTAGCGGATGAGTTTGAGAGAGTGTGTAAGAAACGGAATCTAAAGGTGAATGTAGGGAAGAGTAAAGTTATGGTCTTCGAGAGAGGTGAAGTCAGTGAACGAAAAGTGAGGTAGGATGATGAGGAAAGGGAAAATGTGAGTACGTTTAAGTAGTTGGGTAGTGTGATGAGTAAGGATGAAAGTTTGAAGAGTGAAGTGCTTGAAACGTACAATAAGGAAGAAAGGTTGCTGGTTCCTTGATGGCAGTGATAAGAAATAGGGAAGTGAGCATGGAAGTGAAAAAGTTATTACATGACAGTATTGTGATATCAACTCTAACGTATGGAAGTGAAGCTTGGACCTTGTTGGAGGGACAGAAGTCAAGAGTGAGAGCAGTGGAAGTGAGTTATTTGAGAGGAGCCTGTGGCATCACATGGAGAGACAGACTGACAAATGAGGATGTGAAGGAGCGTTGTGGTGTGGATGTGGATGTGATAGGAAGCGTTAGGAAAAACACACTGAGGTAGTTTGGCCATGTGGAGAGGATGGAGAGTGAGAGACTAACGAAGAGTGTATGTGAGTGAGGTGGAGGGGGAGTGAGGGAGAGGAAGGCCAAGGATGAGATGGACGGATGGAGTGGAGAGGTACATGAGAGAGAGGGGGGTGAATTGGGAGCAGGGCACTGAAATGGCGGGGGACAGGGTGACGTGGAGGCGATTTGTTTCTGGCCACCCCATATAAGAGATTAAGGCGTCTGGCAATAGATAGATAGATAGATAGATAGAATTTATGATCGTAGACTTGATACCGACGTGTCACACTGTCACAACTACACCTTGCATAAATTATATGTGATTTGCTTGACATTGTAGGCGATCTCTTATACTGTATATATTAGGGCCTGCCTATTATACATTACTGTATTAACATCAATTTTCGTACTGACAGTCCTAGTACTGTATTCAAACAGGCCAAGGGGGGTGGTTACCGCCGTCTTGTTGATGTCCTTTTCCGCCACAGGGATTTGATGGAATGTCCTGACTAAACCGATCTTGGAAAATACACAACAGCCGTGTAATTGGTGATGGAAATCCCGGATGTGGGGAATGGGGTATCCATCAGGAACTGTCATCACATTCAGTGCCCTGTAATCCCCACATGCTTTCCACTCACCCTGCTGTGCCTTCGGTACCATGTGTAGAGGGGATGCCCAGCAGCTTGATGATGGCCAAATGATGCCCTCGTCCAGCATTGCCTGAAACTCCTTTTCCCCTGCCTGACGACTTTCTGGGGGAAGGCGTCTAGAACAGGCGAAACCGGGCGGTCCGGAAGTGATGAAGCAGTGCTCTACACCATGGTCTGTACGGCCGTTGTTGGGTGAGTGAAATGTCAAGAGGGGAAACTGGCATAGTATGGAATCATATGAGGGTTTCTGGTGAAGGTGTGTAATGAGTGGAGGATTACCAGCACACCCGGTTACTTTGATGGACAAGTTTGAGGGTCTGTGATATAGAGTCTGTCCTCTGGTATCCACGAGCAAGTCATGTGCCTCCAGGAAATCGATGCCAATAATGGGTTGATTAACGTCTGCAATGAGTAATGGCCAAGTAAATGACACTGATTGGGCGAGTGCCACGTGACGGGGTTCCATGCCGTATGTGGCTATGGGGGTGCCGTTTTCTGCTATCAGGTCAAATGTGGGTTGCTGAGCCGTTTTGTGGTCAGAGGTAGGAGGGACTATGCTGAATGCGGCTCCAGTGTCAATAAGGTATTTTGTGCCTGAGATGGCGTCTTTAACCGATAGGAGCTCCCTGGGGCCAGTGAAACGTGTCGTGGCTTTGGGTGTGCTGATCTTGAGGGGCAGTTTGGTCTGTGTGGTGGAAGACACTACTGGGACTGCCTCCCGCCATATGTGTTTCCCATGAATATGCAGGGTGGTGCACATCATCTGGCTTCCATGCCAAAGCGCTTGTGATATGTACACAACACAAAATCGTCCCTTGCTGTTTGAGGATTAGCATTACGACCATGGTTCACTGGGGGAAAACTATTGGAACACAGAGGGGCTGGGGAATGATTTGCAACACTGGGGGTCTGCATGGTGAAGCCACTTACTCTTCTTACCAGCTTGTCTGTTCTATTTGTTAAATTTGTTAACCCATCACTTCCTGAGCTATTTCGCACCCCCGACACCCCCCAATCCCGAGGTATTTTCGATTTTTTTTTTTTTGGCTAAAACTTCCGCTTTTGGTGAGAAACATCGAAATTTCATAGAGAAATCGCTCACCTGAAGTTTAAAATACTCGATCCATGTAGCAGTACCTCCTTACCTGACTGGGTTTTCTAACAGGCTGGCACCAAAGAAAACGAGTTCTATGGAAGGGTAACTATTTCACACCACTCCTAAACGGTATTTATGTATTTACTTGGTACGAATATATATGTAGTATGAGAGTATATTGGTTTTCAAACAGTAATATAGGCATTACAAGCATTGTTTCACTCACTAACTCATCACCATACCTAACCTTCTTTTGCCACAATACCTGACCATCATTTCTGACTGTTTCTTCCTCTAATGCTATGTAAACTTTGTCCTCCACATTGTCATTGATTGGGGAATCACTCTGGCCCTGAATGTCTTTATTGGCCAGGTCACTGGTAACAGGTGAATTGCCGAGCCAATGGCATGCGGGGGGGGGAGGTTATGTGGTGTAAGGCATTGTCCCTGCTTGGCATCTTGTAGAGGAATAGAGGAAGGTGTCCCATACATACTACGAAAAATCACGCGCGAAAATTGAAAATTGTGCAAATTAGGGACCTTGCAATTGCACGATGTACCAGTACGTCGACGGGACTGGCAAATGCAAAATGTTGCAACGTACCCATACATCGACGGGACACATCAGGTTCAAGGTACACAGCTCTGACATGGAACCGTTTTTGTTAACTACACTGTTCACTGACACCACTGTTTCACTGGGGGTAGCACTGGGGGCTATGATAGGGGAAAGAGAGGAGTGTGCACTTACTGGGTGGTTGGTGTAATGTTGTTGAGTTTCGTATAGAATGTCCACCCTCTCAATGAACTCAGCAAAAGACGTGCCAGGGGCCAGGGATGCTAGGTGGAGTCGGAAGTTTGGTGGCATGAGCTGGAGGAATCGGTGCCGGAGTAGGTCACCTGACAGGGTCACCCCAGCTGCCATGAGAGTGGCTTGAATGTGGGCGAGGAGGGCCGAGGGACGCTGCTGTTGGGAGCGAATTGCATCCAGTTCCATTAGCAGTGCCTGCTTTAATTTGCCCAGGGTCCACAGCAAACTCTCCTTCAGGGTTTTATACTTTTGCCCTGTAGGTGGTTTCAGGAGTATGTCCTGTACAAGGGCAGCTACTTGAGTTGAAAGAGTGCGGACAACTGCTCTGAATTTGTCATCATCACTGGTATTGTCAGGCCACGTGGCATCAACTTGTGTAAACCACGTGTTAATATCGTACGTGAATGTAGGAAGGGATAGAAGGATGTGTGGTAAGGTCTCCATGTTCTTTATACACCCCAGGAAGTCACCACTGTCGCGATTTAAAGGTTTGGTTATATTTTACTAGGAGCTACACCGAGGCAAATGTTAAGGATAGATAAACACAAATGTGCTGGGGAGAAACAGACAGAGGAGTGATTGTTGACTAGGAACAATACAGAGTTACCACATGATTTCAAAATAGTACAAGGTCATTACATTACAGCATGTGTGGATCAATTACATGGATAAAATAGTTACAGGCTACAAATATGAGTAATGAATTTAGTGAGACGCTGGAGTGCTAGGCTGATGTGTTATGTGTATCGTGTAAGTGGAGTTGTACCACGTGGCCAGATTTTACCAGGAGAGACGGAGAGCAAGGAGGTAGTAGCCGGATGAAGTTGGGAGTGGAAAGAAGGAGCTAGGTTGCCCGCTCGGTTTCAAGTCCCCTAATGAGGTGGGCAGAGCACCGGTAAGCCTAGGTCGTCTGAATATTCAAATTTGATTGGTTTAGACACCACTACAGGTGAGAAGGGAAGAGAAATTGAATTCTATTGGTAGTGGCACCAATAGCGATGCTGATTCCGAGAACAAGGTGTAGAGAAAGCCACGAGGGAAGGAAACCACATGTGTAGGTGAAATGAGAAAAACAACCATGAGGGAAGGAAACCACGTGTGTGGATGAAATGCAAGGTGCAATACTTTGTGGTGTAACATATCTCCCATGATAATCCTGATCCTCCCCTTCTCTCTCACTGTCTCACTATGTGTGTGTGTTTGTGTGTGTTTCCCTCTCACTCTCTCTCTCTCTCTCTTAAGTGGACGCATGCTGATGCTGATCATTCCTCTCTCTCTCTCTCTCTCTCAAATGAGTACTTGATAATGCTGATCCTCCCCGTCTCCGTCTGTCTGTCTCTCAAATGAATACGTGATAATGCAGATCTCCTGTTCTGTCTGTCTGTCTGTACGTCTGTCTCTGTCTGTCTGTCTGTCTCTGTATTTGTGTATGTGTGTGTGTGTGTGTGTGTGTGTGTGTGTGTGTGTGTGTGTGTGTGTGTGTGTGTGTGTTGTGTGTGTGTGTGTGTGTGTGTGTGTGTGCAATCAATATCCCACCTTCCGGTCCTGAACTGAATCAATTGCCTTCGCTTCTCCCTCCCCCTCATCAATTTCACGGCCTTTCAATTCTTCCCCCTCCCCCATATCGGTTACCTTTCCTCCTCCTCCTTCTCCTCTTCCTCCTCCTCCCTTTTTTTTTTTTTTTTTGTCTTTTTGCATAGTTGCCAGCTTTCCCCTTCAGCTGTTGTTCATTTTCTTTTTAGCTTTCTTCCTCTTTTATTTCGTCCTCATGTGTCCTCCTTCACCTCTTCCTGCCCATTCCTCTTCTCTCCAATCTCCCCTCTGATTGCTTGCTCTTGCTCCAGTTCGCTGCCCCTTACTCCTACCTCGCTCCCCTTCCATTTCCCTTCCCCATCCCCTCGTCCCTCTCTCCTCGCCACTGTCCCATCCTCCCCTCCGCCGACTCTACCCTGCCGGTTGTTGTTGTTGTGTGAGATTTGCCCCACACTTGGTGGGGCACGGGCAAACAAAAGAGCCAGTCAGGGAAGCAGCAGTTGGTGGCTCTCCAAGGAGAACATAGCGGGGCCGGTGAATGGCTGACGAGGAGACGAACAAGGGTAGGGGAAGGCGCGATAGTTTGGGCAAACAGGCACACAAGACGATGGTCGAGGAGGGCAGGGCGGGATGGCTGAAGCACGGTGGAATACGTAGCACTGATGGAGGGGGCGCTGAAGAAGTCCTGAGGTGGAAAACCGCCCTGACACTGCCCTCAGCCCCCCAGCCCCTGGTGGAAAGGGCGATAGAAGCTCGCCCAGCTCCCCAGCAGCAGCAGATGGAAGCAAGGAGGGGAGGCCCGGTCCCGGCCATCACGAGGGCACAACTCCGGTCCTGGTGGTAGTGGAAGGAGGGTCGTCGGCCGGGTAGTAAGGGCGGAGGAGCCTCGACCTCCTGGTGGACTGACCAGGGCACTCCCTCAGATGGAAGGACAGGCCCGACCCCCTCGGCTGGTACGGCTGCTGTGGAGAGCTGGTCCCGCCGGGAACAGTGGTGGAGGTGTTGCCTCGACGGGAGATGGGCTACTAGTCTACCCTATCGTATTCCTGGTGCTTTTTTTTTTTTTTATTATAATTATTTCCGACAAATTCATGGAGCTCAAGAGTAACCTTTCATAGTTTAGATGTTAAGCACATTTTCCTTTACTAGCTTCAGTACGATGAAGTATAATTGACTGTGCTACATATTCCTATTGCAGGAGGGTCGTTGGAGGTTGCAGAGCCTTCCCCATTTGAGTCGACAATTGTCATTTGTTTTCATGACCTCTGTACACTTGATGGGTATGAATGATCCCACCTCCAGCCCCCTCTCTACTCCCCACAAAACAGTCTGCTTCTAGACAGTATTATGCAGCTTAGGAGACAGCTCTCGCATGAAAGAGGTCATGTGATGCCATGAGCCAAGCGGGAGAGATAGGATTGGCCAGATTATGAATAATGTGTGTGTGTGTGTGTGTGTGTGTGTGTGTGTGTGTGTGTAAGAGAGAGAGAGAGAGAGAAAGAGAGAGAGAGAGAGAGAGAGAGAGAGAGAGAGAGAGAGAGAGATGATTTTTAGTTCCGAGATATCTCACCTGCCTTCCAGTAGCTTGCTTCCCTTATTTCCTTCTTATTCCATTTTACTATCTTGCTTACTCACTGTATTTCTGCCAATCTTTCTACTCAACTTTAAGAATTATATTAGTATCTATACTAACCAGTAGGTGCTTGAGAAGGATGCCTTCTCGTAATTGCTCCTTTGCTCGATCATATAAACATACATCAAATTTCTCTTTATTCCTACAAAGGAGGATGATGAGTGGAGGAGAATGGCAACTTCAGGCTGCAGGCCACTGGGTGCACGTTCCAGTTGAGCTGGGGCAACAACAGCAACAATATAAACGACATAATCCACTTCAGTATTATTCATGTCCCCATTTTACGCTGCCAAGTCAGTTTTCCTGTTCTTTTTACCTTCTTCTACATTTATATAATTAGAATGAATGGAGATTTGAGTGATGAATTTTTCGTGAACGTTGGTGTGCATCAGGGGTCAGCCTTGAGCCCCTTATTGTTGCTCATGGTGATTGAAGCCCTCTCGCATGACTTCAGAAATAGACTGCCATGCGAGATGTTACATACTGATGACTTGGTATTGACTGCAGAGAATGAAAGGGAGGCGGAGAAAAGAATTAGGAAGTGGAGAGATGGTTTGGGACAGAAGGACTTAAGAGTAAATGCAGATAAAGAAAAGTGATGGTATCTAGGGCTGGTGGCGGTACTGTTAGAGAAGAGAGTGGCCATGTGCTGTTTGCCACAAGGGTGTGAGAAGTAATTCCATCTTGCACAGTGTTTGTGTTAAGTGGGTGAATAAGACATGTAGTGGCATTACAGGCAGACTGAAAGATAATGTTGATTTCATGTGTGCGGTGTGTCGGGAAGAGCATGTGGAGATTGTCAGGCTTGAAATAATTGATCTTGCTAGTGAGTGTCTTGAGTGCATGGAAGAGTTTTGTTACTTGGGACACATGATATGTGCAGGCTGGAGGTGGGGCTGGAGGTAGCTCTGTGACTAGAGCGAGGAGTGGTTGGAAGAAGTCCAGGAAGTTGTTGCCTCGCCTAACATTGAGAGGGCTCTCCCTCCATGCTAAGGGATCTTTGTATGCGGAAAGTGTTTGGAGTGTGATGTTGTATGGTAGTGAAACCTGGGCAGTAAAGGAAGAGGATATTCAGAGGCTCTGGGCAGTAAAGGAAGAGGATATTCAGAGGCTCTGGGCAGTAAAGGAAGAGGATATTCAGAGACTCAAACATACGGATATTACAATGATTAGGTGGATGTGCAGTGCTTCCATGAATGCGAGGGGGCGGAGGGCTAGGTTAACAATGGAAGAATTGAGAAAAAATGGGACTGGAGTATATTGGTGTTGTGATGGGGAGGGGTAGACTGAGATGGTCTGGGCATGTGGAGAGGATGGGGGATGTCATTTGGGTGCAGAAAGTGAGCAGTGTAAACATTCGGGTGTGGAGCTGCGAGAGGCAAACCGAAAAAGACCTGGCACGAGGTCTTAGGATTTGACCTCAGGGATAAGGAACTGGAAGTGGAGGCTGCCAGAGATCAAGCAACATGGAGAATCACCATTAGGTGACCAATGTCGACGCATGCAAACTTATTGGAGCCATTATAAACGAAAACCCAAACCCAAACGATAACATGCCTAGCTGTAAGTATTTTTGCATACTAACGTTGCATCTACTTAGTACATATCTCCTGGTCACTTGAGAAAAAGAGTTTTGACTTGTCGCAAGCATTCTCAGCAATTCATCGTTGGTTTTTCTTTTTCCTTCTGGATGAACGTATTGTGCACAGCGTCACACAGCTGCAATGGCACATAAATAAAACATTACATCACACAATTGTTCATATCTCAAGGAGAGCCTGTGGTTATTATTTTGGTCTCACACCCTATTCGCAACAGGTAGGATCTTAGTTTGATTCCCGGATCGTTCAGTTTGTTGACCGTAGTTTGCACCCCTTCATTTCTGTGTTTCAACAGCTGTATATCTGGCTGCAGGTTTAGGGATGACTGTGCAGTAACTACAAAAACTGATAGTCCACTTAACATTACTCGTGTAACCGGCGGGCATAAAGGCTAACTCTTCTTTTGTACAACTCACAGTACTCCATAACCTCAGATGCAAGGACAGTAACACTATGAGCACTTTCCAAAACAATGTTACCAAAGTTATCTCAAGATTGTATAACAATTTTCCAAGACAACCTCGAACACTTCCACTTTCTATTACAAAAGCACGAAGGCGAAGTTCGTAAAACTGACCCTTGGAAAGGGAAATGTAAATTCCCAGTTGCTGACAATAATTTGGTCTGTGAAAAACGTGAATAAAATTTGCCATGCCTTCCTGCTTCCTTCTTAGGTACTCTCTGTACCACAGAATGTAGACTAACCTCATCGTATGTTTGAAGTTGTTCCATTAATGATCTTCAAAATTTCAAGAAACCAGGCTCCATTACCGCTCTCGCAGGGTCTTATTTTTGCTTTCTAGCCTTCCTTAGTTAGGAAATTTGCATATAATAATTTATTAATCGTTTTCATGTACTTATTAGGTGCTGGAAAGGGATTCCTTCCTGTGATGCCAATATAACCGGCTGGTTCCACTGTGCAGTTATACAAATGTCCCTCAACTCCCTCCGAAACTCCTGAGAGGTGGTCAGTGGAGTGCACGAGGATAACCTTAACCTGTAATCCGCTAAGCTCACCTCCATATGAGCCTGAGGCCAGAAATGTAACACAAACATATTTAATATCATTAAATATAGATTGAAAATTGCCGTAAGGGAAAATATTAAATGCCATATACTGAGTTACACAGTTAAGAACTTGTGCCACACCACCACTATCACTATACCGACGGTACTGTTATCCTGTATGTGGGCACTACCATACCCACACTACTGTACCTACACTACTATGTTCATACAACTAAATCCCCACCAGAACCCACACTTCTACTCTAATCTCACATTTTTACTCATACTACCATACCCACACTACAGTATCAATACTGTTATGCCCACAATATTATATTCATACTGTTTTACCCAAACTAACATACTCTTACAACTCTACATACACTACAATACCCACATTATTACTGTAACAAAATTATTAACCCTTTCACTCCGGGTGTTTTTGGGGGGGAGGGAGGGGGGGGGGAGGAATTGGATGTCCCACGCACGGGGGTTTTGAGACCTATAAAGATAATTGTTTTGATAAAATATTTCAAACCAAAAACTACACCATAACTTCCTGAGTAAAACGATGACTAACATAATGTAAAAATAATAATAATAATAATAATAATAATAATAACCTGTGAGGTAGGTGGTGGCGACTATCATCCACTCACTTGATGTAGTGCTGCCTACTTCTTCCTTAGCCTGTATCATTCTTTTTTTGTGCCTGCCCTCCTCTATCCCTATTTCTCCCATCTTTCCTGTCACTTCATATTGCTTTTCTTTCCTTTACAGGTGGCTTTACATTGAGTGACAAGCCAAATGGTTTCCTGCAAGCCAAGAAACCATTTACAACGCTGGGTGGTAACCATATAACCAAACCATACGTGCTCCCTACGTGTCAACAAATGGATTGGTGGAGGGTTAGTGCCCCTCTCCGTAAAACAAATAACTCAAAGTCAAATGGCCACCCTTTACAGGGATTATGGCGTCTGGCAATAGATAGATAGATAGATAGATCTGAGAGGTGAGCTGTCCCAATCAAAACCTGTGGTGTTGGAGCTCCTCCACTGCCAGACGTATGCCATCGGTATAATGATGAACCCAAATTTTTTTCTTCTTTTATTAATGCAGTTTCATTTTCTCTTTCACGTTCATCTGAAAACATAATCAGAGCCATCAGACATCGTTTCCATTAGATCCAAGTCAGTTGCCGCCGCATCCCTCAATATACTTCTCGTTCGTGACGAAATAATACTGTACATAATAAAATAGTCCTCCCGCGATGGCAACTCCTCTGTCTGGCCAGCTCTTGGTGTTGCAACACGACTGGGCCCCATAGACAGTCCAGAAAACATACGTGCCACCCGATGGCTACAGACATTCCCTTAGTGGCACGTCGTCATGACACCCGATATGAAAGGGTTAATATGCCCACACCACTGTTACACCCACACTACTACTATACCCTCACTACCACTATACCCACACTACTACTAACTGCTATACCCACACTACTACTAACTGCTATACCCACACTACTACTAACTGCTATACCCACACTACTACTAACTGCTATACCCACACTACTATTATATTCACACTACTACTCTACCGACACTACTACTATATCCACACTACTGCTATGCCCACACTACTACTATATTCACACTATTACTATACCCACACAACTGTTATACCCACACTATTACTATACCCACACTATTACAATACACATACTACTTTTATACCCACACTACTACTATAGCCACACTACTTTTATAGCCACACTACTACTATACCCACACTACTATTATCCCCACACATACACTATACCTACACTACTTTTATACCCACACTACTACTATATCCACACTACTATTATCCCCACACTTACGTTATACCCACACTACTTTTATGCGCACACTACTATACCCACACTGCCACTCCAGTCATAATTTTTTAGCCGTATACTACCAACAAACCCCCACACCACAATATTTATACCACTGTACTCACACATTATATTCACACTACTATACCTACACAACTAGGCTCATACACCTATACCCGTACCACTATACCCACACTATTACTAAATCCACACTACTGTACCCATACTATACTCACACTACTATACCCACACTACTATACTCACATGACTTAAAGCTTCCCTTTTGATACAGAAGACAAAGTGTGTGACTGTCTTATACCCACACAACTATACCCACACTACTACTGTTCCCTCACAACTATACTCAGACTACTACTATACCCATCCTGATATACCCACACTACTACGCCCATGCGACTGTATTCACACAATACCCACTCTATTATACCACACTGCTGTTTTGCCCATACTATTGTACCAATTCTACTATACTGTCACTAGTATAACCACATTACTGCTATGCCCACACTATTATGCCCACACGGCAATACCCACACTACAGTACTGGTCCCACTATTAATATACTATCTACGAAATATCCATTCTTAATCATTTTAATAAAGGTAGATACTTTGTTAATTGTTCATACATTAATTCATTATACAAGGTGGCAACCCTATGTGCCATTATCTCGTAGTGACAGATCTACTAGCGTAAGCATTGCAGCATCCGGCCTTCTACGCTATGTGTGCAACGGATTCTCTTAGTCCACCATCAGAGCAGTCTATCTACTTACTTCGTCCTAGCCAAGACCTGTATTTCTCAAGCTGTACCTAAGTGTAAGAAATATAGTCTACAAAGCTTCATTTCCAGTTTGAACTATCCTGAAGACGAAGGTGACTTACCAATTTCAGTACTAACACAGCTTGACCAGCAACACAATGGTAGAAAGTTTGTGGAATTTGCAACAAACACTTGCAGCATTCTTATAAAAATCACACATTTTGCAACTTGAATCATCGCCTGTTCCTGTTCTCCCACAACAAGGTGTTTGGTGTGATAATTGCAACTATATTGCTGTGTTGTTCTGTGCTGTTGACTACTACCCCTCCATTTCATCTGTATTCCTGTATTTATTGTCATAAGCGGTGAAAACTTCTCCAGTACCCCGATTTGTGCCGACTGACAAGGAAACAAGGACTATTTCTGAGGGAATACATAATATTTTCCTGGCGGTGCACTGTCGATACATCCGGACTACGTCATAGAGTTGTGCGAATGGGAAGGCCTATGCTCCAGTCAAGAAGGTCAACACCTTACGACGTCACGGGCGATCCAATCATCTCACTCCCTCGGGTACGGATGACGTCATGGAAGCAAAATCAAGAATCTCAACATTCACTCCAACTCATTCTGGTTAGTTAGTGCGACATTCGTTAACTCTATACTACACCTATATCTAGCAGTCCACACACGTCTAGTGTTAGTTTAAATGCACAGTCTGTAAGAAAATTTAATTTCAAATAATTAATTGCGAATGACATTTTTTGATTAACGTCTTTATTCACCATTCAGTACAAGCCCCAACGCTCTGGGGAACATTGTCCCTGAAGGCCAAACAGGGAAGGATGTTTGAGAGAGAGAGAGAGAGAGAGAGAGAGAGAGAGAGGAAAAAAAAAAAAACATGGATGCCTTTGAGCATAGAAGGTATAGGAGTAATGATTACAAGCATAATAATGAACAGACATACAGTGACACATACATGGTACAAAGTTGTTGCAGTAATTATCATTACAAGTTTTGAGATGAGCAAAGTGATACATAAATACACACACAAGTGCTCGTCCTCGCACTTGTTTCTGCGGAAGGCTCTCGCGTTTATGTGCTGTTTTAGTGTAACATTGTCACTTGGATTTTTTGCAGCTAACCAATTGATCATGTTATTTGCAGCTTCGGGAATGGAACCCAAGTTGTCCGAACGCAGGTCCGAAATACACACAAAGACACGCAGCTACGGCTATATTTTAGTTGTACCTATGGCCAAAAAACTCTACGGAGATCCTATGCTGGGCACCGGGAGCGACGTTTTTTTGGTCAAAATGTGATTACTCATTAAATGTAGTTAAAGTTTTTCAGTCGTGATGGGACCAAGTTTTTTTTTTCACATCAGCGAATTTTTTGCATTTTTTTTTTTTTTTTTTTTTTTTGTCAATTTTGGTGGGATTTGAATGTGTAGTTTCGGCTGTCCAAAACACACACACACACACACACACACACACACACACACACACACACACACACACACACACACACGATCAGTGCTATAGAGTATTAGATATGTGCATACGTATGCAAAGAGAGGCACATATGCACACATACATATACTTATATATCTATGCATATTTGTATATATTCACCCACATGTATCCATCAACATAATGTATGTAAAGGATAGGTATTCATGTATAAAGATGCATATGTGTACAGGCATCCATACATATACATATGCTACATGCATATATATGTGAAATATTCATTTATACACAGACAGGGAGACATATAATTATACACATACACTCTGACTAGCTACTTATACATAGTCATATACATTTTTTTTTTTTTTTAGGTTCTGTATTTACCATTCAGTACAAGCCCCATTACTCTGGGGAACAATGTCCCTGAAGGCCAAGCAAAGAAGGGTGCAAAAAAAAAAAAAAAAAAAAAAGTCGGGACCTTAGTGCAAGGTATAGAAAAAAATTATCATTACAAGCACAGTAATGAACAAAGACATACAATGATACATACATGGTACAAAGTTGTTACAGTAATTATCATTACGTGTTTTGAGATTAGTGAAGTGATACATAGATACACACGTATGTTCTGTACATATGTATGCAGAAAGAGGCACATACACACACATACATATACGTAAATAACTGTCCATATATATATATATATATATATATATATATATATATATATTCACGCACATGTAGTCATAGATATACTGCATGTACAGGATAGGTACACATGTCTAAAGATATGGGTAGGTGTACAGGCTTGCATACATATACATATACTACATGCAAATATATATGATACATTTATAAATACACACACACACACACACATATATATATATATATATATATATATATATATATATATATATATATATATATATATATATATATATATATATATATATATTCATATATGTATATATTTACCCACATGTAACTATAGGCACACTGCATGATTTTTTAATTTCATTTCGGTTTTATATTTCCCATCCAGTACAAGCCCCAACACTCTGGGAAACACTGTCCCTGAAGGCCAAGTAGGGAGGGGAGGGCATGAGAAAAATATAAAAGCAGTATCTAAGGCATAGAAGGTATGGATGCAATTACCATTACAAGCAAAATAATGAACACATACATACAATGATACATACATGGTACAAAGCTGTTCCATTAATTGTCATCACATGTTTTGAGATAAATAAAGTGGTACATAGACAAACAAGTATATACATACGTAAACAGAGAGAGGTACATATGCACACATACATATACGTGTATGTCTATACTATGTATATACTCACGCACATGTTGCCATAGACATACTGCATGTACATAATAGGTATGCATGTATAAAGATATGGGTGTGTGTACAGTCGTGCATAAATATACATATGCAAAGCGCACATATATATATATATATATATATATATATATATATATATATATATATATATATATATATATATATATATACTTAGACAGGGAGACATATATATATCCATCCAACCATCCATCATCCAATCCTACGTTGCCCCATGAGGAGCGTAGGAGCCCGGGGCTAGGCAATTGGTCCTGACATTTAAGATGAGAGTGACCAACCTCACTCATCCGTGAGTGGCATTACATGAGCGGTAAACCCCAACCACCCCTTGGATATAAACCTACACCGGCTCAATCCGATTGGAGCACAATAATTACCCACTAAACCACCAGGCGCCAAAATTTGATTATATGGTTACCACCCAGCGTTGTAAATAGTTTCCTAGTGCACAGGAAACTATTTGTCTTGTCACTCAGTGTAGAGGCACCCATAGGCAGAATAAAGAGGAAAGAATGAAGGAATGAAAGACAGAAGAGGGAGTGTAAAGTCACCCGTAGGCACACACACCCTAAGTACTGTAGATACATATACATAGTCACACACAGAGGTAGACAGATAGACAAAAACGATATGCATTATAAAATTACAACGATTCAAAATCCCAGCACTAGGACAATACATACACCTGATGTGTGCTTGTGTGAACAACACACACACACACACACACACACACACACACACACACACACACACACACACACACACACACACACACTTACACATACGCACACACACACATTTAAATATATCTATATCTATATTTATATCAATATTTAAATATATATATATATCTATATAAATATATATATATATAAATATATTTATATATATATAAATATAAATATATAAAAATATATTTATCTATCTATCTATTGCCAGACGCCTCAATCCCGTTTGGGGTGGCCACAAACACATCCCCGCCAAGTCTCCCTGTCCCCAGCCATTTCACTGCCCTGCTCCCAACTCACACCCCCTTCTCTCATATATATATATATATATATATATATATATATATATATATATATATAAATATATATATATATATATATATATATGAATATATATGAATATATCTATATCTATTGCCAGACGCCTCAATTCCGTTTGGGGTGGCCACAAACAAATCGCCTCCAAGTCGCCCTGTCCCCCGCCATTTCACTCCCCTGCTCCCAACTCACACCCCCCTCGCTCATATACCTCTCCACCCCATCCCTCCATCTCATCCTCGGCCTCCCCCTCCCTCTTCCCCCCTCCACCTCACTCACATACACTCTCTTCGTCAGTCTTTCACCCTCCATCCTCTCCACATGGCCAAACCACCTCAGTGTGTTCCTCATAACGCTTCCTATCACATCCACATCAACACCACAACGCTCCTTTATATCCTCATTCGTCAGCCTTTCTCTCCATGTGACTCCACAGGCTCCTCTTAAATAACTCATTTCCACTGCTCTCACTCTTGCCTTGTGTCCTTCCAACAACGTACAAGCTTCACTTCCGTGCGTTAGAGTTGGTATCACAATACTGTCATGTAGTAACTTTTTCACTTCCATGCTCACTTCCCTGTTTCTTGTCACTGCTTTCAAAGAACCAGCAACCTTTCTTCCCTGCTGTACTCTTTCAAGCACTTCACCCTCCAAACCTCCATCCTTACTCATCACACTACCCAAGTACTTAAACGTACTCACATTTTCCGATTCCTCTCCATCCAACCTTGCTGTACATTCACTGACTTCACCTCTCTCAAAGACCATCACTTTACTCGTCTCTACATTCACCTTTAGATTCCGTTTCTTACACACTCTCCCAAACTCATCCACCAAGCCTTGCAGCTCCCCTTCGTCTTCACTCAACAACACAGTATCATCTGCAAACAACAGTATAGGGAGTTTCCAAACACTATCCTCTCTCACCAGGGCCACTTCAACATCCACTACCCTACCTTGTACCTCTTTTATTACCCCATCCATGTACAGATTGAACAACCATGGAGACATGACACATCCCTGTTTCAACCCAACTTTCAAAGAGAAAAATTCACTTAGTTCACCATCCACACGCACCGCAGCCTTCGCACCATCGTACATACTCTTTGCAGCATTCAACAACTTCCCATCTACTTCATATATTCTTAACACTTTCCACAATCCTTGTCTATCCACCCTGTCATATGCTTTCTCCAAATCCATGAAAGCCGGATACAATTCTTTCCCTTCTCTAGAAACTTTTCCACTAAGGATCTAAGAATGAATATCTGATCTACACAACCTCTTCCCTTCCTAAAGCCTCCCTGTTCTTCTCCAACTAATTTCTCTGTTCTTTCTCTAACTCTGTCAATAAGTATCCTACCATACACTTTTCCTATTATACTAAGAAGACAAATGCCCCTATGATTACAACACACTTCTTTTTCCCCTTTTCCTTTGTACAAGGGAATAATTATACCTGACTTCCCATCCTCTGGGACTCTACCTTCCTCCCAGGCCAATCTGCACATCTTCCACATCCATTCTACTACTATCTCTCCCCCATGCTTCAGCATTTCACCACACACTCCATCAATTCCTGGGGCTTTCCCTGATTTAACTTTCTTCATTGCTTCCAGAACTTCTGTCCTACTGATTTCTTCCTGTCTTCTCACCTCCTTCCTTCTCCCAGCCATTCCCCAGCCACTTATACTCCCATTACTTCCATCCTTTACATTCAACAATTCCTTAAAGTGTTCTCTCCATCTGCTCACTTTTTCTCCCTTCTCCACTAGGAATCTACCATTTTTTTCTTTCATTCCCCTGCTAACTTCACTTCCACTCTGTCTTACTCTTTTCACCTCTTTCCAGAACATTTTCTTACAGTCCCTTTATTTTACACTCAAATTCCTTCTAAATTCCTCATCCACTCTCTTCTTAATCCACTCACCTCTCTCTTTCTTTCTACATATAACTCTCTCTTCCGCCTCTCAACTTCTTCCACCCCCCTATTTCTCATCCATTCATTGTATGCTTTCTTCTTTTGTACCACAGCCTGTTTCACCTCTTCAGTCCACCACGCTGTTCCTTGCACCCCCCTCCGTCTTCTCTTCCTTCCACACACCACATCAAATGCTGCACATATTTCTTCTGTAAATATCCTACACACACCTTCCACGTCTCCCATCTGCTCCAATTCATATTTGCCCAATCGTTCCTCCACTTCTTTCTTATACTCTGCCTTTTTCTCATGCTCTTGTAACTTTTCCACTCTCCTTGCAACTACTCCTTCCTCTCGTCTTTCCCTTCTTCTATTCCTCCATCTTACTTGAATTCTAATTCTGGCCACCACCAAGTAGTGGTCAGAAAGTCTACTCCCCGAACCTCTATAAACTCCTGCATCCATTACACATCTTCACATCCTTTCATCCACACACACATAATCAATCATTGCCTTCCTTCCATTCAGTTCACCACCCACCCATCTCATCACTCGCCATGTATACCTGTGTATCATTTTATGCCTGAAAAGGGTATTGGCTATCACCAACTCCCTCCCAGCACAAATGTCCACTAACGCACTCCCATTCTCATCTATCTCAGCAGGCACACCCCACTCACCAACTATTCCATCCACCTTCACATTCCCAACTTTACCATTCATATCACCGATTAAAAACACTCTCTCATTCCTTCCAAACTTTTCTCTGCACGCTTCTACATTTGTCCAGAACTCTTCTCTCACTCTTCTAGCACGATCTTGCGTTGGCGCATACACACACATAATCGCCCACATTCGTATTCCAACTTTCAACTATACCCACACAATCCTTGACCCAACTGATCCATACTGTCTTATGCTCCTCTTCCATCTTTTACCCACAACTATACATACTCCTTCCTTTGCCCTCTGATTCTCAACTACTCCTGCACATATACCCCATCCATACTCCCATTCTCTCACACTTTCTCCTCTCCATTTTGTTTCAGTTATTCCACATACATCCACTTTCGCATCCTCAAGCACCTGGACAATCTCTCTCTCTTTCACCTCATCAGTCGCTCCCCTTACATTCCATGTTCCGATAACCATGTCCTCTGTCCGGTCCTTGGTCGTCATCGTTTGGTCAGTCCTTGTCCATGGCTTATTGTTTGTTTTTTTAGTTAGTTGTTTTTCGGGGAGGGGCACTAACCCTCCGGCAACCCTTTTAGTCGCCTTTTACGACAAGCAGGGATACTGGGAGAGTATTCTTGAAAAAAAAACCTACCCCCAGGGGGGAGAAAAACCCCCCTACCCCCAGGGGGGTGAGAAAAAAAACTACCCCTAGGGGGGTGAGAAAAAACCCTACCCCCAGGGAGGGTTATGTGTGTGTGTATGTATATATATATATATATATATATATATATATATATATATATATATATATATATATGTCCTAGTGCCAGGACATTACAATGAATGGAACTCGGGGTGAAGGGTGAAAAATGTCTTCGAGTACGTTAAGATGTGTGATGAAGTACAGTAGGTACACAAAGCAGAAACTTGAGTCCATGGGGTCTGAAGGGGGCAATAACTATGCAGTTAACGATATGATGAGATAATGCTTCATCCATGGGATTGTGACAGATTATACATGGCCTGTTGGCGATCGGTCGTCCGGTGATTTCTCCTGGGGAGCAATACCCCAGGAGAATGTGGGCGATGGCCACATCACAGCGGCGGCTGAGGGTGGGGTGCTTGCCATAGGTTTGTCTCAAGCCGCGGTAGGTGTCATGGTGCTGGATGGTGACACTAGTGGGACGTTCAACATTGGTACTTAGGGCTATGTCCTCCCTAGACTCCTTGAGAAGGATTCTCCGAACAATTGTTGTGGATCCAGGGAGGCAGATGACAGATATGGGAAGGTTACAGGTAGCTCAGGCCAGGCGATCTGCCTGGTCATGGCAGATGTGACCAAGATGGACTGGGATCCAAATATAAGAAACCCTGAGACCAAGAGCATGAGCCTGTTGGAGGTGGGAGAAGAGGGAGGCGAAGAGAGGGGAGGGGTGCTGGATGGGGTTGACATGTAAAGCAAGGGCAGGTTGAGAATTGCTGATGATGAGACCTGGTAGGTGATGAGAGAGGAGGAAGTAAAAGGCAGAGCATGTAGCAGATAATTCAGCTGACCCAGTTGGGAAGGCAGTGGGAGGTGGAGAAGACGGGGGAAGCAGAGTTAGTAAAGACAATGCAAGCAGCACCCGCCAGGCCATTAGCAAGGACAGAACCGTCAGTGTAGCTGTGAATGGGCTGGGAAGGGTGGGTGTGGGCTACAGAGTTAAAGGTGTTGGTAATGCTGAGCTGTGAGGGGAATCGTGAATGGTCATAAGCATTAGCAGAAGATGTATAGTGCACAGCGCGAGTCGTATGTGTCCAAGTAGGTGGCAAAGGGTGTGCTAAGCCGACTCCATTCTTTCTTTACCCTTGCACAATTGTTGACTCTATACAAAGGGTTTATCTGCCTCTGTGTGGAGTACAACTCTCGTGTGGGGAGGCTCCCTACATACAGCTCTTCTCAATAGGGTGGAGTCAAAGGCTTTTCGTCTCATTAACTCTGCTCCTCTTACTGACTCCCTTCAACCTCTGTCTCTTCGCCGCACTGTTGCATCTTTATGTCTTTTCCATCGCTACTTTAATGGTCACTGCTCCTCTGAACTGTCTGCTTGCATTCCTCCTCCTCCACAACGGGCGCGTAGCACCCGTCTGGCAGCAAACTCTCATCCCTTTTCTGTCCAACTCTCTAATGCAAGAGTTAACCGTTACTCCCAGTCTTTCATTTATGCAACAGGTCAACTCTAGAACTGTCTCCCTCTGTCTGTATTTCCTGCTGCCTATGATCTCCAGTCTTTCAAACGCAGTGTGTCCAGCATCTCAAAATGATCGGATCTTGAATTTGGCTCTCTATTGTATTTTGTTTTTCTCTTGGAGGGAACTGTTACTGCAGGCTCATGGCCTTTGGTTCCTTCTTCCTCGCATAGAAAAAAAAAAAAGTGGGAAATGCTGTGAGTGATTGGTTTCCCGTGAGAGTGGGGCTGCGACAGGGATGTTTGATGACACCTTGGTTGTTTAATATTTATATGGATGGTGTTGTAAGGGAGGTGAATGCAAGAGTTTTAGGTGGAGGTCTAAGTCTGGTGAATGTTGATGGTGGAGAGTGGGATCTGAAGCAGCTGCTGTTTGCAGATGATACTGCACTGGTGGATGATTCAGAGGAGAGACTGAGACAGTTGGTAGAGGAGTTTGGAAGGGTGTGTGAAAGGAGGAAATTGAAAGTAAATAAGAATAAGAGTAAAGTGATGAAGTGTACGAGGTTGGTAGATGGTAGGGGGATGAACATAGTTTTGAATGGCTAGTTGCTTGAGGAGGTGGAGTGTTTTAAATATTAAGGGTCACATGTTGCTGTGGATGGAAGAATAGATGCAGAAGTGAAGTTTAGAATGAATGAAGTAGGAAAGGTGTTGGAAGGAATGAAAAAAGTGTTTAGATGTCGTTCGCTTAGAATGGATGTAAAGAGAAGGCTGTATGAGAGCGTTGTGGTACTGACTGCGTTATATGGGGCTGAAACATGAAATATGGATGTAGCAGAGAGGAAAAGTTTGAATGTAATGGAGATGAGGTGTCTGAGGAGTATGTGTGGAGTGACGTGTATGGCTCGAGTGAGAATTGATGATGTGCAAAGGAGAACTGGAGTTGTTTGGAAGATGGCTGGTAGAGTTGAGCAGAGGGTGTTGCGATGGTTTGGGCGTATGGAGAGAATGGATAATGAGCGACTGGTGCAAAAGATAACTAGATCTGAAGTGAGAGGTGTAAGGCTGAGAGGAAGACCACGAATAGGATGGATGGACAGTGTGAAGAGAGCGCTGGATGCGAGAGGGATGTCTCTTGAGGAAGGAAGGGTGGCTGTGCGTGACAGAAATAAATGGAGAGAAATTGTGAATGAATAAATGATGATGCAGCCCTGAGGGGATATTCTCCCGCATTTGGTCTGATCACCTAGTCAGGTCAGGTGTGGGTAAGGGGATGGGTCTGTTATGATGTGGCAGGGGTAAACCAGCTCTGCTGTCGGGCCCTGCTGCGGATGTCACTGATTGCACTGTGCAGTTGACCCTTGTGCGGTGTGGTGCTGTGAGGATCTGTCCCTTCTCCCCTGTTAGGCTAGGATGCGAATGAATGTGTTTGAATGGATGAGTAAATGGGGAGTGTGTCGTCCTGTCTCGGCTACCTCCCTTTCCTTGGGGGAAGCAGCCTATCTCTCTCTCTCTCTCTCTCTCTCTCTCTCTCTCTCTCTCTCTCTCTCATATATATATATATATATATATATATATATATATATATATATATATGTCTCTCTATCTAAGTATATATGAATATATCATATATATGTGCATGTAGCAAATATATATGTATGCACTCCTGTACACACACCCACATCCTTATACATGCGTACTTATCCTGTACGTATAGTAAGTCTATGGCTACATGTGCTTGAATATATACGTACAGTATATGCATAAATATACTGTATACCTATATGTATGTGTGGATATATGTCTCTCTTTGCATATGTATGTACATACGTGTGTATCTATGTACTATTTTGCTCATCTCAAAACTTGTGATGATAATTACTGCAACAATTTTGTACCATGTATGTGTCATTGCATATCTTTAATCATTATTGTCTTTGTCATGATAATTACTTCTATGCCTTCTATGCCCTAATGCAGTGGTTGCCAAACTTTTTCTGGTCGTTACCCACTTTTCATACATGATCCTTGTCCATGGCCCCCCTTCCCCAACCATAACCCATGACTACAGTGACTGTCTACACTACAGTCCTACACTCATCATGTCCATATAAAAATCACTCTGGCAAATCCTGTAATTTTATTGATTCTATTTGTTATTTTCTCTTTTGTTAAGTATTAATAAAGAAATGTGTATTTTGTCTTAGCTGAATTTTATGTAATTATTGAAATGGTACCAAAGGAATAATAAAATGCACATTAAAAAAATCCATACTTAGAGTAATTAAAAACTGCATTATTGCGAAAAGCTGATTCAGCAATAAAAAAAATTCACTGGATTGAAAAAGTGTATTAATCCCACGCAATTTGATCTGATCTTTGAATCTTACAAATCTGATAACTTTATAATTCTGAAATGATATGCTATCATAGTGAGTCATAATTATCTGCCACAACCATGGCCTTCAATTGCGACACACCCACCTCCTCCCAGAACATTTGCTTCTGAACATTCATGCCAGGTTCATTTTTCCTTCATTTGAATCCCCATTCCACTCAGTGTGTGTTGCAGATTATCAACATGCATCTTGATTCTTGGTTTTGTTTCACTTAAAGCACACCGTAGGTCATGCTTCACTTCAAGTCTGTTGCGATGTTTCGTTTTAATGTGGAGTAGTTGAGAGAATGCAGCCTCACATGAATAAGCTGATGAAAATGGTAGGAGGTGGCGAATAGCCAAGTCACATAAGTTTGGGTATGAAGCTGCCATTGATGACCAAAATACTGTGAGAGATACAGTTTCAAACTTGATCCTGGCTCCTGAATCCTCCTGAAGTGTCAACAGCTCAGTTTGGGCATCATCATTGTCATCAGCTATGCATGTCACTGGAGCGGTGAAGGGGAACCTTACTAGCCGAGAAGTTAGGCTTTGGATATCTGGGAAGTATCTTTTAAATTCCTCTCCACTGACTACCTACTCGCTAAACTCCTTCGGTTCAGGTTATGGCCCCCTACATTCTGATATATGGCCCCCAAGGGGGCCATGGCCCTCAGTTTGGGAACCACTGCCCTAAGGTATCAATGTCCTTTTTTTTTTTTTCACTTTCCTTGCTTGGCCTTCACGGACGATGTTGTAATAATTTGTGTTGCTAGCTCGTGCATGTATTTATATATGCGTATTTTCTCCCTCATTAATTTTCCTTAATTGTCATTGTGTCGGTGAGGCGGATTTCCGTGTATGGCGTGTTTTTTTACGCATTTAAGTGCACAAACAAGAAGTGTCATAATTCGTCAACATCACAGTCATCTGAAGACTCATACTTATCGGATTCTGATTTAAATCTGATTTCAGTCTTTGATAACAAGAAACACTCAGATGAGTCATTACCAAATTGGCTTAAAGATGAATTAAAACCGGAGTGTGATATTCCCCTTGTGGAGCCTCATTGTACTTCAACTACACCTGCATATAAAACTAAGGCCAATTCTCGAACTAGCTCTCAGTCTCTTGAGGCTTTAGAAACGTTTTTGGACACTTATACTGTTTGTTCTGACTCTGGAAATTTACATTCTTGAAAACATCGTTCAGGAAGGACCTTTCCAACTCCTTCTCTCTCACTCACAGTTACTAACCATCAAGCATGTCTTCACCTCCAGGTACAACAATTAAGGTGTTGCCACAAAGCCATGCCGTACACGAATTTTCTGGAGAGGATGAAAATTATACCATTCAAACTTACCTCTCAGACTCTCAGGGTGTTATGCGCAATAGTAGCATTACAAGTGTAGAGGATAAGATTTCTTTCATTCGTTCACATGACAAGGCAAGTAGTCAAGCAGTCGATGTTCTCGAGGCGTCTGCTTTTAAAGCTGCATTTTGAATCAAAGACTATGATAATTTCAAGCGTTCTTTGATCAGTATATACTTTTGGAGACGTTACAGCTGGCTCTTTGGGTTGGTTTTTGCGTATGTATGTTAGGACCCTGAAAAATATTGGATCTTGTGATCTTCTCAGTGTTCAGGCACGAGCATGAGATACAGGTTCTGATGCCTTAGAGTGCTTAGAAAATTCTGGGTGGTATAATTATGACAATACAGCCATGCCTAAAGAAAAGGTGATAAACCTGATTAAATGCAAGCAATTTATTATTTGTCTTCGTGACCAAGACAGAGAGAAAGCCGCTAGGTTAGAGTATAAACCCACAGACGTTTTGGTTGAACCAGCAGAGAAAATTAAGTGTGGAGGGTCTTATTCATACCCAGGTACCACTGTGCCAATAACTACATGTACTTCCAGTGGAAATACTCCCTTTCTAGCCACCACAGGAACGAAACCTAAGAAAAAGCCATTTCATCCTGTTACTGATTTCCGCCGCGTTAATGAAGTAACAGTCCCCGACCGGTACCCTCTGCCCATCCTTCATGACATACTGCAAACTTTGAGTAAAGGAAATTCTGTTTTCAGTAGCCTTGACTTACACTGTGGATACTGGCAAAATCCATTAGATGAAGAGTCAAGACATGTAACTGGTTTCAGTACTAATCAAGGTCATTTTGAGTTCCTTCGCATCCCTTTCGCACTTTGTAATACGCCACTGACATTCCAGCGTATTATTAATACCTATTTTGCGGACATGCTTGGTAATACTGTTCTTGCTTACCTAGGTGATATTATTGTCAGTAAAGACACTGAAAGTCATTTTTCCAAGTTTCGCAAGGTCCTTCACAAGCTTCAAACCTCTGGGCTTAAACTCAATCTCTCCAAATGGGTTTTCCTGAAGTAGGAAATCAAATTCTCAGGTCATGTAGTAGACGGTGATGGAATCCATACTCTCCCAGATTAGATTCAGACAGAGACTTCCCAGTGCCTAACAGTGTTAACTGCATTAAGAGTTTCATAGGTTTAAGTGACTACTACAGCTGTTTCATTAGGGGTATGCAACCACTGTGTCACCCCTCACAAAACTTCTGAAGAAAGATGTTCGTTTTTATTGCGGATCTGCACAGGATAAACGTTTCAGTGATATAAAGGCTCCACTCACGAATGCACCAATTCTAACTTTTCCCGACTATGCCATACCATTCACACTGTGTACGGATGCTTCATCACTAGTTTGGGTGATGTACTCATGCAGCAAGATACTAATGGCCGCTGGCATGCCATTGCTCGTGCTAGCCAAGTTCTTAATGATTCAGAAAAGCGTTACTCGGCAACTGATCTTGAAACCTTAGCTGTTTTTTGGGCTCTTAAGCATTTCCGTGACATTATTTTGGGCTATTATATTATTGTCTATACTGATCATGCTGCAGTTACTGAACTTTTCGAGGGCAAGAACCTTACAGGCAAACTTGCTCGATGGTATATATAAATTCAAGAATTTGATGCTACATATGTAGTAAATATCTTCTAGGCCGTGCCATTATAGTTGCTGATGTGCTCAGCCACATTATTCCTGTTTTTGTTGCACAACAGTTGTCCAGTTTCTGGCCACAGACAGGTAATGAAGAACAATGCAAGGATTCCCTGTGGTATAAGGTCATTTATGCTCTAGAGTCTGGAGGTGAAATCACTCTCCCCGATATACCTGTTCCATTCACACAATTTCAATTACACCAAGATATACTTTATAAGTGTATCAGAATATTCCAAGTCCTAGGTTTTCCAACTTGTGGTTCCTTTCATCCTTATGGAATATGTTCTCTCCCTGGTGCATGATGTTCCACATGTGGGGCAACCTGGGAGAGACAGACGTTTACATGAGGCCAGAAAGAAATATTATTAGCCCACAATGAGGAAGGATATAGAGAATCATATTCTCCTCTGACAGTCACCTACCCAACATAAGGGTACTACTGGAAAGCCTGCTCCTATTCTAGAATATCCAACACCCGAGAAACCTTGGGATACTGTGGCTATTGATCTAATTCAGCTTCCAAGAAACTATCAGGGCACTCAGTATATACTCGTTGCCTTTGCTCATTTTTCACGGTTTGTTGTTTTGGCGCCACTGGTCTCTAAGTCAGCCAATGAAGTGGCCCGTGCCATTGTTACACATGTAATCTGCCCCATTTACTACACTGAAGTTGTTATCTGAGAATGTGTTAGGACTCCATATTATAATTGCAAATCATAATAGATAGATAGATAAATAGATAGATAGAGAGACAGATAGAAGCAGGGAGTCAGATGATGAGAAGGTATTGTGTCTGCGAGAATCGAGCAATGCTAAACATGCTTACACACTCTTAACTCAAGGAATGCTTGATAGGCACACAACAGTGCCTAGTGACCATACACACACATACACACATACTCACACACAGGCTTCTAGAACTTTCCATCACAGGGAACACACGTGATACATCTTCTGTTTCACCAGAATTTAGGAAAGAGAGCTCAGACGGAGGTTAGCCATAGAACAGGCAGGTAATGGGGAGAAGGGCTTAGCAACTTGAGAGAGAGAGAGAGGGAGCGAGAGCGAGACAGAGAGATAGCTAGCGGGACTCTATACTCCGCTCTGTGTGAGAGACTTGTTAATATTTCCAAGACAAAAAAAAATAGTCCCATACTATTCTTTACCTCTCCTGTCACTACATGACAAATGGGAAAGAAGATTAGCTACTTACAAAGCTACTCAAATATAATAACCGCTCGTCCACAAGTCTAATATATATATAACTCAACCACAAAGGAACCACAAAGTCTTTTTATGACATTTGGTGGCAGCGAATCTACGGACATCGTCTCCGAATTAAAAGCAAATTTCTACAAAAGCAGGCGAAACTCTACAAGATTAGCTTCAGTTCTACAGTGATTTCTACAAAATACAGCCTACAATGCAAATAGCCTACAAGTCTACAAAACAACTCTATAATCTTCACGTAACTTCAAGCAGCAACAAGAAGAATATAAAACAAAGCAAGTAAAGAAGAGGAAAGACGAAGCAACAAGCACACAAGCCCCCACCACTCTCTCCCGCCTATGCTGACCCAGAGTCAAGACACGCAGCAAAACACCAAGTCCATATTCACAACTCATCTTACTCACCCGTCTTCACTCAAGTTACTCATTGCTACTCATTCACTCACCACAGCTACCAGTGTGGGAAGCTGACGTCACCATGTGCTGAGATGACATCACAACGCGAGTCTGCCATGCCAAGCAACGTTTGACTGACACCAGGCACTTCTCACCCACTACTCATTACTCATTATTCACACAGCTTCTACTCATACTCATTTACTTTCACAGTTAAGTTGGAAATTCGACGTTCTATGCTGAGGTTTGCCTGGGAGAGCTGATAACCACCACAACCACCAGGCCATGGAATTTCCTGAGTAATATCGTCCATCAACACACCACTAGAATTATCAAGAGATCTTCAATCAAACCTGTATTTTTCTTCCGAGATCGACTTTTGTATCGACACACCTCTACGATCTGTATCAAGTGGGTAAAATTATACTTACTCATTTCTTCTCAGTGCTAAAATTAGCTATATTCAACTTATTTACTCATCTATTTTGCTAGGACATAAATAAACAAGAGGCATATTTCATAACACCATATCTTAATGACAGGAATATTTTCGCCACCACCCACGTTAATACCAGATGACACACAATTTGCCACAACAACAGACTCACAATTAAGAGAGCCCCAAGGCAACACACCAGATGACACACAAATTGCCACAACATCAGACTCACAAAGAAGAGAGCCTCAAGGCAGCCCACCCCTTGTACAAACCTCACCACACACTAAATATCGAGAAACAAATACGGCAGTTTCAGATGATGAGTGGGAAACCACCTCTGACGTAGGAAGTGCGGACTTTGCCGCTGCCTTGCACACATATGCCAATACACTTAACAGGGTTCACCGGTCCGGTCGTACATATTCCACCATTCCCTCACACAAACAATATGTAACAATTATGTAACGACAAACGATTGCATTATGTTACACTTGCTACAATTATGTAACTACAAACAATATGTACCATTTCTGTAACAGTTGCATTAACAAGATGTAACTTTTATGTAACTTTAACTACAATTATGTAACTACAAACGATATGTAACAACTATGTACCGACAAACGATTGCATTATGTTACACTTTCCCAATTAACAGTTGCATTAACAAGATGTAACTTTTATGTAACTTTAACTACAATTATAAGGCCAAGACACTTATGTAAGAGTTGCATTAACAAATGTAACTACAATTATAAGGCCAACACAATTATGCATTAACACAATATTTTGTAACAATTCATAAAATGTTACAATTATGTATTACCACAATGTTAGTACAATATTATAAGTCATACAACTATAGCACAATTCTGTATTACCAGTATCATCATACAAGTTAGGTGAAATATTAGACATTACTAAAGTGATAACTCTATGTAATGTATAACCTAGCAGTATTACCATTGCACAATTATATTCGTACGTCTGTTGTACATGCACGTCTTACAAAGTGTTATACAACAACCATTGCATTTATTCAAATATGTATACAACTTGTTTAAAATGTAATATTACTGAATAATCACTATTTACTATGAATATTATGTATTTCACTTAATTAGCTTATAAGTTCATTATAATGTGTTTATAATATATATTAATATGTTATGACTATTAACTGTCAATGATAGTTGCTGTCAGAGGTCCTTCAGCTGCGTGTACCGAGCAATGTGTTAGGACTCCATATTATAATTGCAAATCATAATAGATAGATAGATAAATAGATAGATAGAGAGACAGATAGAAGCAGGGAGTCAGATGATGAGAAGGTATTGTGTCTGCGAGAGCTAAACATGCTTACACACTCTTAACTCAAGGAATGCTTGATAGGCACACGACAGCGCCTAGTGACCATACACACACATACACACATACTCACACACAGGCTTCTAGAACTTTCCATCACAGGGAACACACGTGATACATCTTCTGTTTCACCAGAATTTAGGAAAGAGAGCTCAGAAGGAGGTTAGCCATAGAACAGGCAGGTAATGGGGAGAAGGGCTTAGCAACTTGAGAGAGAGAGAGAGGGAGCGAGAGCGAGACAGAGAGATAGCTAGCGGGACTCTATACTCCGCTCTGTGTGAGAGACTTGATAATATTTCCAAGACAAATAAAAATAGTCCCATACTATTCTTTACCTCTCCTGTCACTACATGACGAATGGGAAAGAAGATTAGCTACTTACAAAGCTACTCAAATATAATAACCGCTCGTCCACAAGTCTAATATATATATATAACTCAACCACAAAGGAACCACAAAGTCTTTTTATGACAAGAATGGCATCGATTACCATGATCAAATAATCGAGGAAATTTGTCACCAGTGCGACATTAAGTAAATCATTGTCGCAACTTACCATTCAGCCTCAAATGGTCTGGTAGAACATACTAACAGAGAGATTTTGGAAATTCTTCGTCCTCTTGTCGGTCGTATACAGAATGCGTGGCAGGATTGGTTGCCCCATGTGGCTGCATCCATTAATGTCCCTGTTACTCGTCAACAGGTAAAATGTCCTTGTTACTCATCAGCAAGTAAATCTCCCTATTACATTCTATATGGTCATGAGAAGGCCCTACCATATGATATTCACTACCAAAAACCACGGCCAATCTACAATGTAGACGGCTATGCAGCAACTCAGATGTCAGTATTTCAGTCAATTCATAACGACGTTTGCGAAAGTTTTGCGGCTTCTAGGACTGAAATGATTTACAAACAGCATGAACAAGCTGAACTGTCCTCTATTGACGTCAGAGATGCAGTTATGATTAAATCTCTTGAGCATTCTACCAAACTTGCTCCTAAGTTCTCTGGATTATTTCGTGTATTGGCCAAAGAACATAGTAACAATTACAAAGTTTGGAATCTTACATACTCAGGCATCTGAAATTAGGGTGGAGAAAGTTAACCCAGGGTGATTCTCTAATTCACATGCAGGACCTGAGTCCCCATCTTATTCAGACCCGATTCAAACTCCACCTAATGTTGTTAATGACTACTGTGGCAAGCTTCGTTCAGCTTCCAAAACAAACTTAGGCTCAGTCTTTCATCAGAAACAGTTCTTTCCACTTCCCCTCCACATGATCAAGACTATGGAGATTATTTTCAGACAGCAAGAGTAGTCAAAATGCTATACTCAATTCATCATGCTCACAGTTCTTTGCATTAGACTTAGTAATCCTCACTCATGCTCTAAATATCGACAGAAGAGTGGCCATTTACACATTTAAAGAATCGCATGCAATTTATCTTAGGTACGGTCATGGCCAACGATGTACCAGAACGAGATGAACACACGCATGAATAACCCTTGTTGCTATAACCGGTTAAAAACAAAAGTAACTCTGAATTATAAGACTTTAAAAACTGTACTGATTCCATTAATATTATTATCGATACGTCGTCATTTATCACGAGTTGTTACCTGTTGATAAGTCTGGTCTCAATTACCAACTCTATTAAACATAAGTGATAACATGGATCACATTACTTCTCCTGTTCCTCATCCCTTGTATACATAGTGTCTAAATTCTTTTCCCTCTCTGACTAATGCATACTTGTATCAATATGCCTGTCCTGCAAATCTTGGCATTTGTCCTGGCAGACGGGGCTTCACGTGAGGTTTTCCTCACTCATAGTAATCATTACAGGGTTTAGTGTGTGCGAATACTCTCCAACTTATCTTTGTTCAATATTTCATGCGTCTGAGCATTCGGTTGTTAATCATGACACTCCGAGTCGTCAGCACATACTATTACGATTAATCGGCGATCGGATCAACGTCCACTGACTACCTCGTTTGTATGTCTCCTTTGAAGACCTCCGTGTTGTCTCCAATCGTATAATACTACTTTCCCATCTCAATGACAGCGAATTTACTTCCTTCTTTCATGTCTGTCTCCCTTCCTACCTGTCCTGGTGTCCTCGTGCCTACCTTATATTGCCCTTAGTGTGTGTGTGCTTGTCTCTGTGTATTTCATCCAGATATAGTATTAAGAAGAGGTCTCAGAAGTGAGCTCGATCTCAGTCAGCTCCCCTACAGACCGTTGTTCAGCTAGCGCCGCACACTACAGAGTAACATGGTTAGGTACACGTTAGTTTATTTTCACTTCAATGTACATAATCGAAAGGACTCGCTTGAGTGGCGGCCGAGCGATATACTGGTCCCATTATACGTATATCATCTATTGAATATTCATTCCTAATTATTATAATATATGTAGATACTCTGTTAACTGTTCATACATTAATTCATCATACAAGGTGGCATACCTATGTGCCAATAACTCGTAGTGACAGATGTACTAGCTTCAGCATGCATCCGGCCTCGAACGCTGTGTGTGCAACAGATTCTCTTAGTTCGCCATGAAGGCGGGCTGTCTACTTACGTCGTCCTGGCCAAGACCTGTTTTCTCAAGCAGTACCTAACTGTAAGAAATACAGTGTACAAAGCTTCATCTCCAGTTTGAACTACCCTGAAAACAGAGTGGACTTAACACCTTCAGTATTAACACAGCTTGACCAGCTACACTACTATTCTCACACTACAACTATACCCACACTTCTACGACACCCACACTACCACTACAAGCACACTACTATTATTACTACTACTACTGCTACTACTACTACTACTTCTATGCCCACACTGCTATAACCACATTACTACTACTACTATTCCCACACTATTATAACCACACTACTACTACTACTACTATACCCACACTACCACTTCACCAACACTATACCCACACTGCTATGCCCATACTGCTATACCCACACTGCTACACCCACACTACTTCTATACCCACATTGTTATACCCACACTACTATACCCATACAACTCTATCTACACTACTACTATACCCACCCTACTAAATCCATATTACTGTATTATATCCACACTACTACTATACCCACACTACTATACAGAAATACCACTCTACTCACATGGCTATACCGGCATTACTACTATTATACCCACACTACACCTACACCAACACAGTTACAATACCCACACTGCTAGTAATGCCCACAATACTACTATACCCACATTACAACTATACCCATACTACCACAGTACCCAAACTACCATATCCACAATACTATACTCTCACTACTATACACACATTATACTATACCCACACTATTATACTCATATACTATACACACACAACTAGTATATCCACATTACTAGTATACCCACACTGTTACTACTATACCCATACCATTACTACTATACCCATACTTCGATACCATTACTACTATACCCACACTGTTACTATTACTACTACTACTATACCCACACTACTACTACTACTATACCCACACTACTACTATACCCACACTGTTACACCCATAATACTGTACTACTACTATACCCACACTAATATACCCTTATTGCCATACCCACAATACTGTTATACCCACAATACTACTATACCCACACTATTACTATACCCACACTACTGCTATGCCCTTACTACTATACACACACTACTACTATTCCCATACTACTGCTATGCCTTCACTACCATACCTACACTACCAACAATCCTGCTATACACACACTAGTACAATATCCACACTACAATACCGAAACTACTCTGGCTGTCATAGTACACATATGACCAGCAAGTCAAATTATGGAAATCACGGTCCTATATGGAAATCATAGGAGGGGAGAATCTGGGAATGTGGACGTGCGGGAAAAAATGGCAAAGTATGGAACAGAAGGGGAAGTACAGGAGAGGGAATGGGTATGGAGTAAACAAGGGAAAAATAAAGCGAAACATGTATGGGACGACAAAATGGGCAAATGAGGAATGGAAAGGCATTAGAAAAAATCAGTGACACCGAATTCCAGTTCTGCAATCCAGTGTCACTGATTGTTTCTGCAAGTTAGATACTATATCAATATCTATATCTATCTATCTATCTGTGTGTGTGTGTGTGTGTGTGTGTGTGTGTGTGTGTGTGTGTGTGTGTGTGTGTGAGAGAGAGAGAGATTGATAAAACGCATGGCGCCGCAACAACATGGTCATATGGCGCCGTATAAGCAAAAATATAAGCAGTAGAAATATAAACAACATTAAAAAGTAAAACTCCATATTAAAAACTAGACATCAAAGTAAAAACAGGGGAATCATAAAAGGTGAAGGAGGCCAGCCTCCCTCAGAAATAAAAACAAATCGTCCCTAGGGGTACCAGGTTCTCTCCCAAGCATCGAAGAGAGACAGTAAGCACCACCCTCCCCTCGGTGCCTCAACAGCAGCCTCCGACGTAAGTCGCCCAAACTGGGACACTCAACCAGCAAATGCCTGACAATAAGGGGAACCAAACAGTCATCACAGAATGGCTGCACACCTCCACACATGAGGAACTCATGTGCGTGCTTGGTATGTCCAATGCGAAGACGAGCCAGAACAGTTTCTAACTTACGAGGTATTGTA
This sequence comes from Coenobita brevimanus, assembly GCF_032717465.1. Lineage (NCBI taxonomy): Eukaryota > Metazoa > Arthropoda > Malacostraca > Decapoda > Coenobitidae > Coenobita > Coenobita brevimanus. The sequence goes on along the minus strand of NC_137060.1, from coordinate 12,875,303 downwards.
ACACAAACTCTCTGAGAGACGAACTTGGTGACTTCCTTTAGCTTGCTGACAGGAACGCTATCCCACCGTAACTGCCAACAAGCACGAACAGCAGACAACACTGAAGTGCGTAAATTAGTAGCAGGTAGAGAGCAAGGAGCATGTACAGGTTGTAAAGCTGAGGCCTTAGCAAGTGCATCTACCCTTTCATTACCTATGACACCAACATGTGCCGGAACCCAGCAGAAATCCACTCTCTTCCCTCGTCGACGAATGAGGAACAGCCACTCCAAAATAGCTAAAACTATAGGATGGGAAGAGTTGAAAGAGTCCAGGGCCAAAAGTGCCCCTTGAGAGTCGCTAAAAATAGTAAAATGATTGCCATGGTGAACAAACACCAACTTCAGGGCTAAAACTATAGCTAATAACTCTGCAGTAAAAACTGTGGCAGCCAAAGGAAGACTACCTCCACGGCTAAAATTGGGAAATACCACTCCAAAACCAACACCTGATGAGGATTTAGAGTCATCAGTATACACAGGCACAGATCCACCATGACTAGAAGAAAGTTCTAAAAATAACTGTAAAAGACACTGAGGAGCAACAGAATCCTTGGAGTCTGCAAAAAATCTGCAGTAGGTCACCTTGGGCAAGATCCATGGAGCAACCCTCGGGATCCGAACAGGACTGACAGGTACTGTCAACAAACCAAACTCCTCCATGATATCCCGAACCCTATAGCCAAACGGACGAGGCATGCAAGGATGTCTACTATAATACAAAAAACAAGACTGTTGCATCACACACTTAGAGACAAGTGAGTCTGGAAGGCGACAAATTCGGAGCCAGCACTGTGCTGCAACAGACTGACGCAGTATATCTAAGGGAGGCACACCAGCTTCCACCAACAAGCTGGGAATCGGAGATGATCAAAAAGCCCCAGTTGCAAGGCGAAGACCAGCATGATAGACAGCATCTAGGGTTTTTAGTCTGGCCTCTGTGGCAGACGAGTAGATCTCGCAGCCATATTTCATCTTGGAGGCTACAAAAACCTGAAAAAAATGCAAGAGCATCCTCCGATCAGCACCCCAAGAGGTATGGGACAGAACGCTCAAAAGATTGAGAGCCTTCATACATGATGCTTTAAGACTTGCCAAGTGCGAGACCCAGGTCAAACGACAGTCAAACGTCAGGCCCAAGAATTTCGTCTCTTCCACACAACGGAGTCTCCTGCCACAAAGCTGGAGATCAGGGTCTGGGTGTACCCCTCTCATCCTACAGAAGTGCATAGCCACAGTCTTAGAAGGGGAAAACCGAAAACCCTTGGAAGTGGCCCAGGCAGAGATCTTGTCCAAGGCAAGTTGCATACGCCGCAAAATAGCAGACATGCGGGAGCCCGAAAACCATATAGCTAAATCATCCACATAAAGGGATGAGGATACCCTGGTAGACACAGTGTCGAGAATATCATTGATGGCCACCGCAAATAGGGAAACACTTAAGACACTCCCCTGTGGGACACCTTCCTCCTTGCACAGTGGCGCAGAAAGGGTAGAACCCACACGGACCCGGAACACACGATCAGTCAAGAAGTCTCTAAGCAACACAGGCAGACGACCAAGTAAACCAAAGGCATGAAGTTGTTGGAGGATGCCATGGTGCCAGGCAGTGTCATAAGCCTTCTCAAGGTCAAAGAACACAGCCACAAGATGTTGCTTAGAGGCAAAAGCTTCACAGACTGATGCCTCAAGTCTGATAAGGTTGTTCTTAGTGCACCGTAATTTCTGGAAGCCACTCTGCGAAGGAGAGAGAAAACCACCCTTCTCCAGAGACCAAATAAACCTGACATTGACCATCTTTTCAAACAGTTTGCACACACCATGATGTCAAACTAATAGGGCAATAGTTGGAGATATGGAAATGGTCCTTACCAGGCTTTGGAATGGGAAGGACAACAGCCAACTTCCAACTCTTGGGAATAGAGCCCTCACTCCAAGCCCTGTTAAAAAGGTCCAATAAGAATTGAATTGAATCAGTTGGCAGATGACGTAGCATAGCATATGGAATGTCGTCAGGTCCATGAGCAGTGTCACTGCACTCCGAGAGGGCAGCACGCAGCTCCCGGAGACTAAAGTCTAAATTATATGGCTCTCCGCCACGAGAGCTAAAGTCAATACCAAGCCTCTCCTGATTCCTACGATAGCTAGCATATGGCCTAGAAGGATCCTTTTTTGAGACAGCGCAAAGCTGATCTGCAAAAGCAGAGGCTACTGCATCAGGTGCAGACACTAGGTTTCCATGAAGTCGCAACGCCGGTGGAGAGGGGGGCGTGAACCTACCAGAAATCTTGCACACCTTTTTCCACACACTAGGCATTGGAGTAGAGGATGTAACTGTAGAAACATACAACCTCCACGAGTTTCGGCGAGCATTCTTCATGACCCATCTGTAGTGAGCACGTATTTTGCGAAACTGGATTTTTAGGAAAACAACATCACAATTGGCAAAATACCAATGGGCGGCCACTTTGTAGGCTCCCTTTGCTTTAGAGCAGTCGTCATTCCACCATGGCCCAGGACTCCGGGAAGAAACACCAGAAGTCCTTGGGATGGAATGAACCCCTGCGAGAAAATGGTCTTAGTAAAAGAATGTTCAGCATCGTCGATAGTTGAAAAATCAGTAACCCTGTAGGCAAATACACTTAGTTCCTCAAAGAGAGACCAATCAGCCCTATCCAGACACCAGCGTGGCAAACAGGCTGCAGGAACAGTGCGAATAGTCTGGACCAACACGGGATAATGGTCACTACCATGCAGATCATCCAAAACCAACCAAGAAAAATCAAGGGCACAATCAGAGAAGGAGATGGTGAGGTCAGTGACAGAGTATGTGCCAGTCTGAACATGGAAATGGGTCGACCTCCCATCGTTGAGGACAATCAAATCTAAATCCCCAACCAAAGAGGCAAGAAGATCACCCCGGGGATTTGAAAGTGAGTCACCCCACAAAGTATGGCGGCCATTAAGGTCACCAAGGAGAAGAAAAGGGGGTGAAAGTTGGCTGATAAGGGTTTCGAGATCAGCACGCATAACAGGGATGGAAGGTGGAAAGTACAGACAACAGATGGTATAGCACCTCCCAACGTGCATCTGTACTGCTAGAACTTGAAGGGGAGACTGTATCTCAAAGGAAATAAAGGTTACATCAGAACGGCACAAAATTGCACATCCACCTCTGTGACCGCCAGGAGGAGATGCATGGAAGACCTCATACCCCCTGATAGAAGGGAACTGTCTATCCCCTATCGTTGTCTCCTGAAGACAGACACAGAAGGCTCAGAGCATTGAGTAATAACTGCAATTCCTCCCAATTCGCCATGGCACCTCTACAATTCCATTGGAGACAAACTGGTACTGATTGAGCCATAGTGAGTAGTAATAAATAATATGAAATGAGAAATATCAAGGCTATGTAGCAACCTCACTGGGAAGGGTGTGAAAGCCCTTCTTCCTAGGCGTGGAGCTCTGCCTTACCAAATGAGAAGACAATGAACATTTAGAGTTTCCATGGGTGGAAGGGCCCTTACCTCGAGACCGATCCCGTCCATCATCAGAATGAGCCCGAGGCACAGAGACTGTCCTGGAAGACCCACTTGTTCCAGCCACACCCCTGCGTGGGAGCCTGGCTGGCACCTTGGGGCCAAGCAGACCCTCCCCAACCGAATCTACCAAGGCCTGGCTGCTGGGTGACTGATCAGAGGGAGCCGGTGACCAAGCCCTTTGAGTATCCAAAGGCCCAGACTCCGACACACCTGAGCAAGAAGCAGGGACTGGGATCTTAGAAAGACCGTCAAGAACACCCACCGACTTAGGTGCCACCACTGCCTGGGTTGCTGAGCGAAGAGCCCCCTCAGAGTCTGCATGTGGCACAGAAGTTTGAACCTTAGGTGGAGGGGAATCACCCAAAGACTCCTCACTCCTCACCCGTTTGAGGTTGGCAGGTGCAATCTCCATCTCCATGGCAGAACTTGGGGATGCACTAGAAACTGTAGAGGCACACTGTGGAGTAGACTGAACGTTAATATCAGAGCAAGCAGATAGTACAGGAGCAGCAGCTGTTACAGGAGGAGCAGCTGATACAGGATTAGTAGTCAAAACAGGAGTATCAGTTGGTAGAGTAGTAGCAGCCGGGACAGAAGTAGCACCCAGTACAGGAGTAGCAGCCAGTACAGGGGTAGCTGCTGGTACAGTAGTAGCAGCCGGTACAGAAGCAGCCGCCAGACGAGATGCAGACTGCAAAGGTACTGGACTTTCTGAGAGACCACAAGGAGGGGTAGTAGGACGTCTGGTATCGGACAAGGGACGAGGAGTAGGGTCAGAATGTGGAGCAGGGGCTCCATGACGGCGCACAACAGGTTTTGACCGAGAAAGAATAGAAGCAAAGGACACACCAGGGCGGATATACATAGACATGACACGTGTCTTAGCTTCGGTAAAACTCAGCCTCTCGGAGGCTCTGAGAGACACAATCTCGTGTTCCATTTTGTAACGATCACAAGATTTAGAAGAAGCAGCATGCTTACCACCACAATTGACACAAGTTACAGGGCCAGGGCATTCCACACCCTCATGAACGTCTAAACTACATAATGCACAGACTGCTGGAATACCTAGTGCAAGGCGCCTACAAGTCCGGCCAATATGACCGAAACGCTGACAGTGGAAACATCTACGAGGCATAGGGACATATGGCCTAACTTTGTACTGGTACCATGCAGCGTTAAGAACAGCAGGGAGGCTCAAGGAATCAAAGGTTACAATCAAGGATGGAGTTGGCACAAGGTCACCATTTATCTTCTTCTTAATCCTCTCAATCTTTATTACATTCTGGGCAGACAACTCTACAACAAGGTGTGCCTCATCATAAGTCAATAGTTCCTTAGCATAGACAACGCCACAAGAATGATTCAATGAAACATGGGGGGAGAATGTAACTGACTGACCAGAAAGCTCTGCTAAAGATAGAATAGTCGCACTCTGAGAAGAGTCAGACACCTCTACCAACAAACTGCCATCAGCCTGTGGAACAACTTTAGGGGTCGCACCACAAGCAGTGACCAGTTCTTGATGGGTCCAGAAAATGGCACATTTCCGTAGGTCTACCCCAGCAGGACCACGTACAACTAAGAATTTGTTGAAAGGTGCAGGAGGAGGAACAAGTAAATAATCCATAATACATTACAAAAACCTTCATTCCCCCACCCCCCCACCCACCAAGGAGCCCAGCAGGGGGAGATCATATGTCAGGGCCCGTACCACTGACAACCCCAGGGGTAACAGAGGAATATACGCAGGTAACCACTGGGGGACCTAGTCAAGGGTGACTCCAGGACGATAGGAGCCACCAGGCCCTCCAGTGCCCACTTGACCCTAGCCAATGCATGACCAGCCGATTGACCTAGTCGGGCCCAACCAGGCCGCCTGTCTAGCCAGAATAAGGGACCAAAGAGGTGTATTGCTAGCTGCAGGGTGCAGCGTGCAGCATCGCTCAACCTCCAGGACTCCCGTCTCCCAGCATTACGGGATGCCATGCACGGCAAACACGTGGGGAGGCAACAGTCCCGCCCTAGATGGCAATGGGCATGGACTAACATCACCAGCAGCCCTCCTCCACCAGTGATGTAAGGGGTGCTTGGTCCACGAGGCCGACAAATACCGAACCCTACAAAGGTAGGCATGCCTCCAAAGTAAGTGGCACCGCCAACCACGCTTCAAGCCCCGCCACCACGTCAAGGTGACCCCCTGCAGCGGGGAGAGAGAGAAAGAGAGAGTTTGAACATGCAAATTATTCAGTTGGTGGAGGTATGGTGGTTGGGTGGGTAGGTTGGTGGGAAGATTCGTGTGATGAGTGGGTGGGTGGGCAGGGTAGGGTGGATGGTGAGGTCAATAGCTTTGGTGGAGTGGGTGGGTGCTTGTATGGCTGAACAGGGTAGGTAGGTGGGTGAATGGAGGTGGTTTGGAATGTAAGGGGTGCAAATGATGAGGCGAAAGAGAGATTTGTCCAGGTGCTTGAGGGTGCGAAAGTGTATGTATGTGGATTAACTGAAAATAATTGGGGAGGTGAGAGTGTGAGAGAATGGGAGTATGGATGGGGTATATGTGCAGGAGTAGGTGAGAATGAGAGGGCAAAAGAAGGAGTGTGTATTGTTATGAGCAACAGATGGAAGGAGAAAATAGGAGTATGGGTCAGATGGCTAAAGGATTGTGTGGGTAAGATTGAAAGTTAGACTACAAATGTGGGCGATTGTGTGAGTGTATGCACCAACGCAAGATCGTGCAAGCAGAGTGAGAGAAGAGTTCTGGACAAATGTTGAAGCGTGCATGGAAAACTTTGAAGGGAATGAGAGAGTGTTTTTGATTGGAGATATCAATGGAAAAGTAGGGAATGTGAAGATGGGTGGAGTAGTTAGTGACTGTGGTGAGCCTGCAGTGATGGATGAGAATGGTAGTGCTTTAGCGGACATTTGTGCCGGGAGGGGGTTGGTGATAGCCAATACCCTCTTCAGGCATAAAATGATCCATAGGTATATGTGGCAAGTGATGAGAAGGGTGGGTGGTAAACTGAATGAACGGAAGGCAATGATTGATTATGTGTGAGTGGATGAGAAGATGTGTAATGGATGCAAGAGTGTATAGAGACTGGAGGAGTGGACTTCCTGACCACTACATGGTGGTGGTCAGACTCAAAGTCTAAATGAAATGGAGAAATATAGGAAGAAGGGAATGACAGGAAGAAGTAGTTCATACAAGAAGAGTGGAAAGGTTAAAAGAGGACGGAAATAAAGCAGAATATAAGAGGGATGAGGATAATTTAGTGAAAGCTGGTGACTAGAGGTGCCAACCAGCCAGTTTTTTCCCAAGAAGACCCACCAGTGAGGAAATGCAGAAGAACCTTGATGAATAGTGTGCGAGAAGACGGAAGAACAGACGGCAAGCAGTATAGTAGGAATGGGAATCTTGGCAAGAAATGCCGCCATACTGTAGTGACAGGGCCAGCGTCAGATGAAGAATACCTGAAGATGCAGATGAAGGATGCAGAGTTACAACAAGTGCTAGAGTGGTTGCAGCAGAGTACAGTGCACCCATCTTGGGAAGAAGTTTCCATGTTAAACCCTGCGACCAAGAGTTACTGGAGTCAGTGGGACCTTCTTCGTTTGAACAACAGGCCACTGGAGGGTCAGTGTGAGAAACCTGATGGCCTCAGCAAGTATTGGTAACTGGTGGGTCCAAAGAAGATGAGGTCTGGGATCTTGGATGAGTCTCATAATCAGATCACCAGTGGGCATCTGGGAGTGAAGAGAACTCTAAGCCAGCTGTAGGTTCGACTGGATTGGCCTGTGTCAGGATGTTGAAGAGTGGTGTCGGGCCTATAATACTGTGCCAAGAAGGGACCCAAGAAACATGGTTGCGCCCCACTTCAGCTGTACCGGGTGGGTACACTGATGGAAAGCATTACGGTGGTCATTGCTGGACCTCTGCCACTCATTGAAAGAGGAAACCGATATATATGTGTCGCCATGGACTACTTCACAAAGTGGCCAGAAGCCAATGCTATCCCTGGCCAAGTGGCTGCTACTGTTGCTGAGTTATTGGGTGACTAGTTCTTCTGTCCTTCTGGGATGACACAAGAGCTACATTCAGACCAGGGGTAGAAACTTTAAGTCTGCTGTGTTCCGTGAATCCTGCAAGTTATTGGGATCAAGAAGACCAGGACGGCCCCACTAAGGCCACAGTCAGATGGGATGGCGGAGAAATTCAACTGGACCTTGGGACAAGAACTGACCAAGTATTGCGTAGAGGGACAAACGGAATTGGACAAGAAATTACCTGCATTGCTGATGGCATATTGGTCTGCATCCCATGGGTCTACTGGCTACACACCTGCCAAACTGATGTTAGGACATTAGTTACACTTACCTGTTGACTTGTTCATGGGAAGACCACCTGGTGATGAGCTGCCTACTGACACCTCCAGCTATGTGAAGCATCTTCAGGAAAAGCTGGCTGAGGTACATCATCAAGTACAAGGAGCCCTCAAGTTTTCAGGAGAGATGATGAAGTGCAAGTATGATGCCATGGCAAGTGGGTTTAGCTTCAAGGATGGTGACTAAGTTTAGTTATACAATCCTTAGTGAAAGAAGGGACAGTCACTGAAGCTGCAGAGCCCATTGGATGGGCCTTACACTGTATTGAACCACCTATCAGATGTAACGTATTGGATTCGGGAAGGCAGGAAGTCTCACCCAAAGGTGGTAAATGTGAACTGTCTGTGGCAGTACCATGGGCCAGGACAATACAGCAGGGATGTCTTCGAGGAATTATGCTCTCCCGCACCGAGGATGTTGACGAGGACCAAGGAGCTGAAGTGCAGGAGGACGGTGACAGTTTCCCGAGGGAAGAATTGAATCAGGAAGAGGACCAAGACCTTACAGGAGGAGGGGACTGTGTGGAGGAGCAAGGACATCATCGGAAGCAGCATAGAAGAAGACCTGATAGGTTGAAGGATTATTTTGTGTACAGTTAGATGTTTCATTAGGATTAAGGTTTCTGTTAGTGTATTGCGTAGTTTTGTCAATGCAACAAAGAACTAGCAAGGGGGTATTGTTAACCCTTTCATGTGCGGATAAGTTAATAAGTTTTGTGGGACATGACGCACCTGCTTTTCTCCCCTTTCCCTCTGGCCGCTGTGCGCTCCAAATATGTGTATTCTCGGCTTATTTTCATCACCCAAACATATTTATTTTGCCACAAAACCCTCATATTCCTATTCGTTGATGTTTGTTCTACACGATAAGCAAAAAAAGCACACACAAAAAAACATGCTATACATAAGTTATGGCCTTGTGAATAAACATTCAAGAGCATACATTTCAATTCCCAACATCATAAGTCGAATGTTTACTAATCAATCTCTACATGTTATATGATCATTGGAAAGAGAATTTTATTAGTCCCAGTTTGATACGAGGTATGGTGTTTGAGTAATAAGCAAAAAAGTAAAACCCATTTCCGACAGACAACAGATTTTTTTATTCGGGGAGCTCTAGTGAAAAACTTTTCGTGCCACTGTCATGTTTTTATTTTATCATCCTATGCAGAATTTAATTGGCTTTCATTTGAGCCCACAACAGTGATCCTAGGCCTCATTGTTTTCGAGAAAAATGCAAAAAACTACGGTGCACCCATGCCATGTCTTGACTGTAGGGCAGTTTCCTGCCTTCCTCTAAGCTACTGCATGTATTTCACCAGTTCTTTGTACACTAGATGTGCACACTATAATCACATCATTCACTGTCACTATTATTATAGCTGAATACTCACATTTCGTGAAGGGTAGAGGCAGTGTAGTTGATTAGAAACAGTAGCATAGCCTAATCTTCATTGGGCCAATGGTTGATAACAACCAGGATTGCTTCACAAACACCAAATATCTTATTGCAAACACCAAATCTAATCACAACAGTGCCCAATCACTATACACAAGCACTACTGGTATAGTGAAATGCGTTGCACGGCTGGGACAAGAGTAAGAGTGGAAATTTAAAGGGACAGAGCCGCACAGTACCTTCTCCACTCACAGCTCATTTGGTAATGAATAACCTGTCCGCTCTCTTGCTGGTTTTGGGATCCACAGTTGCCAACTCATTACTTTTGACAAGGAGCAGGGAAGCTATGATGCCTCCGAAAATTACACTGATCAGCTGAAAACTTTTCCTCTGATGAAAGTTTTATGGTTTAACCCACCACTTGCCGGCTATTTTTATCCCTATGGGTCACCCCAGTGCCGGCCATTTTTCGACCTTTTTTTGGGGGGTGCTAAAATGATAGTTTTTGATGTGTAAACAACGAATTTCGCCGTTAAACTGCTCACTGAGGCTCGGAAATGAGTTTTATTGAGTCCTGCATAATCGTGTACAGGTATAGCCGCTCTCTCACGTTCACCACATACGTGAGAGAAACCTGTTTTCTATGTAAGCATGCTCAGGTATTTATGCTGGGAAGGTATAGCAATGTTCAGTACACTTTTCTGATTACTTATTACTTCAGCATTTATCACAATTTGTGTGTCTTTCTCTCTGTGAATGCATAATCTTACACTTACCTGAAGATAGGTACAACCTGACTTCAGTACGTACAGTCCTGGCACTTACAAGAAGGTATTTATGACTTGACTTCACTATGTAGTCCTTACTCTTACAAGAAAATACTTACAACTTACACTTACATGAAAATATTTACAAAATGCCTTCACTATGTACAGCACTGGGTGAGGCACACAGGCAGAGTGTGGAAGAGCGAGTGTGAGTGGGGGGAGCGATTGAGTGTATGGCCTTGACAGCCTGTGAGATGGTAGAGGAACAGTTACCTTACATGCCTGCCAATTTTTACCCGCGGATCTTGAAAAATGTGGTCACAGTGAAGTTTTACTTATTAAACAGTTTTAAAACAGTACTGGCACTGGCCAAAGCATTATGTCAGACCATTTTAAAATGGCACTGGCATGCGGCAGGTTAATGATGCCAAAAGCATCGATGAGTATAGTCGTAGCCACACCCGTATGACGACAAACGCGTCATCGTGTACGAAGGGGATAAGAAGAGGGATTTGCCGGTTATGTGGTCGAGAAGCTTCTCACTGATTCCTGATGTTTACCGTAGGCTAGTTCCGGTATGAGTCAGAGTTGCCAGTTTGCCTGCTGTTATTGGGCGTACATATTTCGTAAGTTGTACACTAATTTTTGTGCTATTTTTCTCAATAATGTTTTATTTATGTGACTGTTAAATTGTATAATTTGATTTGGGTTGTATGCTAATTAATATACAGTATTATGTAATGTAAGAAAACTTTGGCATGTTTTGGATGTCTTTGAGTTGGCAACTGTTGTTCTCATAAAATGTAGAAGTTTCTAGGGTAATTCAAGCTTATATAAGAATGGGGAAAAGACTAGTTTAAGTTCAGTCAGATTTTGGTTCAGTTTAAGTGTAGTGCAGTGTCAGTGAAGACTGTACATTTTTGGTACTTGTGAATACAATGAAGTGTTGGCAATCAGTGAAGTATTACTGAAGTTTGTATATCATCGTTACTTGTGAAAATTAGTGAAGTATTGTCAAACATTAAGTGTAATTACAGTTAGTAAAGTTTGTATAGCTCCAGTGCTTGTGAGAATAGTGAAGTTGGAAAGCTTTCAGTATAATTATTTAGAATATAAAGACCGTGAACTTAAGAAGCCGGTGTTTATTCACCACGCCTGAGCTGATCTTGTGTACTGTACACTGAAAGGCTGATCATAGGAAGAACAACTCCCTGAGCAATGTCCTTCCTATTCTAATCTACTGCTGTTGGAGCATGTGGTAGTGTGGGACAGGGACATAAAAGTATTCATTGCACTAATGCATGCTTGCTGGTGAAAAAGTGAAATGGAAAGACAGAAACTTCCTCTCAAAGTGTTTCCAGAGTGCAAAGTTGTAAGTCAGTAAGCAAAAAATGGGTAAGTATTATGTCCTTCTACACACAAACTGGGCAAAGTGCAATACTGTTACAGCCGGAAAACCATACATGCTAGCCACATGTACCGGGTGATTATTCATAA